>NW_007727345.1:406057-417963 GCF_000696425.1 Galeopterus variegatus
CCCTCTCTCGTCGCTGGGTCTGTGGGTCTGTCCGGACAGCGGGCGGCCCACGCCTGCGCAGCTCTGTGACTGGGAGAGGCCCCGGCAAGCCCGGCGAGGGGTGCGACGAGGGCTCGGCGGCGCAGCGACCTGCTGGCATCCTCGGCCCTACCTTCTGCTCCCCACCCGACGTGGGAAGTAAAAATAAAACCGAAAGGGAGGGACGCGCGGTGCCAGGAGCGGACGGAGGGATGGGAAGCGCGTGAGCCCGGGCCGAGAGGTGAGGAGGTGGAGGTGGCACGAGGAGTAGGGCACCACGGCCGGGGGAAGCGGGCAGGAGGCGGGACTGCGGGCCGGGCGACGAGACCAGGGGACCCCCCGCCCCCAGGGCGATTTTTATTTTGTCCCAGAGGCAAGCCTCCAGCTGTCATCCTCCTCGGGGTCTGAGGACGCGTCCAGGGTCTCGGGCCAACGCTGCCTCACTCCTGGGGTTTTGTAGATGGGGATGCGGATAAAAGAAAAATGAACCCAAGCCACAGATTGCTCAGGTGTTAGGCCACAATGTGGCCAGGAGGGATGATGTTTCTTTCCTGTGCGTGAATAATTTGATTTCATTAATTTTTTCCGTTTTCAAAGCCTTGGCAATCTTGTTTTCTTCACGTAGATTTTGGGAGAGAAATCTTCCTCGTATTTTCCCCCCCGACGCTGAAAAGTAAATAGACTGTGTATGGAGTTGGTCATGATAGATTGTGGGTTAATTTAGCAATTGTGGAGCCTAAAGTGTCATTTTGAAATAAGTAAATGTGTATGTATATGCTAGCGAGGTGTTGTGGGTACGTGAGAAGTTGTTTTTACATTGGTTTCTTATAAATTAACTTATTAATAGAATGCAGTGTGTTCGCGTATTTGCTGTTCTCTGGTTTAAAAGAAACATAATTCTAGGGACAGATAAAAGTTTGATATAAGTGGTATCATATGTGCAGTTTACACTAGTAATCATATTTTCTTTCTTTCTGCAAAGTAAGGATAGATCAAATGACTGATATATTCATCACCAGATTTCATATTTTATAGATCGAAATCATTTTTCTTATTTTCAAAGTGTTCTAAAAAGTTCAGAATTCAGCTTTTGAGTCTACTCTGCATTGAGCTCCAGTTCATGTTGTGTCTTTTTTAAAAATGATAGTTATAATACTAGTCTTGCATGATAAAAATTAAAGATGCCAGTTAAGTTTAGGCTAAATCTCATTTATCTGAGTGAAATAATTTTTCGTGGCTTAGATTCCTTGATCCCTGATGAACAGTTTTCTTTTGTCGTTCATTCTTTCATTTATTCACATCTTTGTATGTACCAGGCACTGTGCTACACCTAGGGCATCAAGAGAGATACTGTCTCTTTGCTCATGGAATTTCCTATAGTCCAGCAGCACCCTTTTAAGAGAGAATCTTGACTAGGGTTTCTTTTCATGCTTCTGGAAAGCTCATTGACCAGAGCAAGGATTTTTACAAGAGTAAGTTATTGTCAATGTTTATGAGTAACTGGCATTGAAAGTGGAGCAGTTGATCTTACTTTAACAGCATGACTTGCTATATTGCCTTTTACACATGCCAGAGGTTTGCCAGATAAGAAGAATAATTATTTCTTTTTTTTTGCAAAGTTGGTTTAAATATAAACTTAACAATTGGAAATCAGTTTCTACCTGAAAAAATACTTTATTTTTCCAATCTATATATTGATCTGATCGATCTCCTATGTATTAATGACTTGTAATTCATAAGAGTTCTATGCACAAAGTATATTCATCAGAAAAAATACTTTATTTTTCCAATCTATATATTGATCTGATCGATCTCCTATGTATTAATGACTCGTAATTCATAAGAGTTCTATGCACAAAGTATATTCATCAGAAACATGTATGGTACTTGTTGGCCCATTAACACCTTCCTGGGAGGTAGTCAGCATAAGCCCTTTCAGTATAAAATATGTCTTGATATAATGTGGGATAGTTTTCAACTTTGAGAGGATGTCTACCTGAAATTAAAATTTTAGCAAAGACAAACATTTATGGGAAGAGAAAGTGCATAATTACCGAGGAGGAGAGTAAAGTATTTAATATGTATTTGGCAATTATCAGAAGGCAAGCATTATGTATCTGTCACCTACATTATACTGTAAAATTATCCAATTGGGATAATTGAATAATTATTGGGATTGGATCTCATTTCTTATATCTTTTATGTAGAATCACTAGCATATAGTAGACAGGCCCTATATAAGTATTCATTCATCCTGTAGCATGTCATTTAAGTCCTCCCTTCTGCATGTAGATAAGCAAGTGAGTATGAGAAATTTACTGTTTGTTCAGTTTCATTTTTTTGCTCTCCGTTTGCTATGATGTCTTACAAGTTTTATTTCTGATATTGTCTCTAATTGTGATTCAAAGTTAATACAATTTAATTCACGCTTGAGCATTCTTTTTAATCAGATTTTTCAACCAGAAAGGAATCATTTTGTAATCCCCTTTCATTTTATTGATCAGAATATTGATACCCAGAGACACCCAGATTTTCTACCATCAAACAAAAACTGGTATCTGAACTCAATTCTCTTTATTTTTATTTTATTTTCTACTATATCATTCTGCCTCTCCTCATTGGTATTTGCATAGGCCAGGTCTTGAGGATCTTTTTCGTGGCTGGACGGTATGGGGATCCAAACAAACCTTTGACCTTGGTATTATAACACTGTACTGTAACCAGCTGAGCTAACTGTCCAGCCTTTGGGGACCTTTTCAAATTAAGATAGATTTTCATTTATCTTATCCATTTTGATAAGTTTTGGCTAGTCTTCCTCCACTTCTGTGATTCACTCTTCAAAGAGAATTCTTAGGAATTCCACGCATTATCAAAGATTTGTACTGACATGGAAAGTTAGGCTGGAATTTGGAGAGACACATAATTAAAAATCTCAGTAATATGTGAGAAATTTACAGTTAACAGTAAGCATTCTCAAGATATGTTTTAATAAGATAATTGGTGATTGCTGAATATTTATATTTGAAGAAGAGAAAGTTCACATCTAGTTTAATGACTAAACCAAAGATTCCAAACTACTGAATCAGAAATTCTGGGGATGGTATCTGGAAATGTGTATTTTCAAGAAACTCCGCAATGATTCCAATGCAGTCAATTCATGTTGTTGGGGATTTTCTACTTTAAACCTATGAATTCAGGGCTGGCCATTTTGCTCACTTGTGAGAGAGCAGTGCTGATAACATCAGGGTCAAGGATTCAGAGCCCTTAACCAGCCAGCCACCAAAAAAAAATAAAATAAAATAAAAATAAAATTAAGCGCATGAATTCAGGAGCCTCTTAATTTTGGATAATTTTTGTTCCATTACACCTGAACTTAAAAAGAAGGAAAGTAATTTATCTCAGGATTATGCAGTAGTCAAGAAAGCAGTTGCAAATGTTTTTCAGCATTTTCAAAGACTTGTTAGGTCATGTTAAATTAAGTGAATGATTAGCAAGTTACTCACTTGTGGGTAGCTAATAAACATGATGTGTGAATTTGGTAAGGGTAAACTCATATTCCATTCCCAGGGTGGGAGTCCTTGTTTATTGGTGAGACAGCTTGTATTTTTAGAAAAATCCCTCGGGCCGAGCCCTTGGCCCACTCGGGAGAGTGCGGCGCTGGGAGCACAGCAGTGTTCCCGCCACGGGTTCGGATCCTATATAGGGAGGATCCTATATAGGGATGGCTGGTGCGCTCACTGGCTGAGCGCGGTGCGGGCGACACCAAGCCAAGGGTTGCGATCCCCTTACCGGTCACAAAAAGGACAAAAAAAGAAAAAAGAAAAAAAAATCCCTCACCATTTTGGAAAGTGAATAAAATATCCATTGTGCTAATAAGGTGGAACAAAATAAAAATGTCAAATTTTCTGCTTAAGCATAAATAGAAATAAATGCATCTTCATCTTGTTTTAAGAAACTTAATTACACAATTCTACATAAATGATTTTCAAGAAGAAATTAATTTGAGGGTGATATTCAATTTACAAAAATAATTTCAGGACATTATTTCTAAGATGAGACCTGTTTTAGAGTAGAACCTTTAGTACATGGAGCCTCACTAAACATTCTTTCTGAGAATTCTTTAAGGAGTGAAGGAAGCTTTGCAAAAATATCAACACTTCCTGGACTCTGGGGATTGGGGTGTGTATTAATCCTTTTTGTGTTGCTATAACAGAAATACCTGAAACTGGGTGATTTATAAAGAAGAGAGCTTTATTTGGCTTACAATTCTGGGACAGCTGCATCGGGCACGGGCCTCAGGCTGCTTCTACTCATGGCAGAAAGCAGCAGGTAGAAGCAGATCACGTGGTGAGAGGAAGCAAGAGAGAGAGAGAGGAGGTGCCAGGGTCCTATAAACAATCAGCTCTCTTGGGAACTAATAGAGCGAGAACTCACTCATTAATTCCCCCTTCCCTAGGGAGAGCATTAATCCATTCATGAGGGATCCTCCCCCATGACTCAATCAGTTTCAACACTGCCACATTGGGGATCAAATTTCCACATGAGTTTTGGAGGGGACAGCACGTCAAACTCCATGAGGGTGGTAAGATAACTTTTGGACAGCTTCACAGTTTAATGCTCACATTATTCAACAAATATTTGTTGAGTTCCTTGTCATGGCCCAGGAAACACACAGTTACAGGGGAAAGCAAGACATAAACTACTTTTGCATTCTTGGAGATTATAGTCAAGATGCTGGCTTTGTGAGACTTTTCAGTGTATTGACTTGAAGCCAGGTAAAATACTAATGCATGGCCAGTGAATGTTCTGCTGGTCAACCTGAAGTTAGGAAAGTAGAAGGTTTGTCACTGTTTCATTAAGCTTGGCTATCAGCTTGGGAAGAAAATGAGTGTGTTATCAGGAAGTTTGAAGAGCAGCTGTTTAACTCCAGCTTTACAGAGCTGTTGTGTTTGTGTTTATTAAAAACAAAACACTGGAAGAACATTGCTGAAATGATAAATCCAGTGGGCATTCTACCACGTTTCTTGATAGCATTTGACATAGTTGACTATAACCTCTTTCTTGAAACTCTTTTCTCTTGATTTTGAAAACACCACACTTCTGGTTTTCCCTTGGTCTTTTTAACCTCCCCAACCCTCTTCCCAAAGGTGGGTGGGGCTGAAAGTTATAGAATGTTAATCCCTTGGTCTTTTTAACCTCCCCAACCCTCTTCCCAAAGGTGGGTGGGGCTGAAAGTTATAGAATGTTAATCACTTGGTCTTTTTGGTACTGGCCCCACCCTAAGTCATCTCATTAGAATAAACTCAGGTCTGACCTGAAGGGGCTCATTATTAATAATGAAAGACACTCCTGTCACTCAGGAAATCCCAAGGGTTTTAGGGGATCTGTGCCAGGAACCTGGGACAAAGACCAAATATATTTCTTATTATACCACAAAGTCCATTACAGTAATTTAGGGAAGAGATGGTAGTGAAGAGAAGTGGTCAGATTTTGGATATATTTTGAAGATAGAGTTGGGAAAATTTGCTAATTAATGCAGTAAAGCATAACTTTTTGGCCTGAGCTACAGGCAGAATGGAGTTGTGATTTATTACAGTGAGGTAGACCTCAGGAGAGATCAATTTTGACATTTTTAAGTTTGAGCTAGCTATTAGATATACCAGTGGAGATGTGGAGGATGCAGTGGGTATTAACATCTGGAGTACTGGTGAAATGTGCAGGACAAACGTAAGAATTTGGAATTAACATGTAAATGATACTAAAGCTATGAGATTGGATAGGATCTCTTGGGGAGTGAGTGTAGATATAGAAGAGGTCTGAGCTCTAAATTTGGCTGGGGCCAGTGGGATGGGCAATACACCAATGTTGAAAGGATAGGATGGTGAGGAGGAATCAACAGAGAGGAAAATGCCAATAATGTAGGAGAAAAACCAAAAAATACTGGTGTCCCAAATGCCAAATGAAGCAACTGTATCAAAAAGAGCTGGGTCAAAAACAACTGAGAGGGGTCAAACAGGGAAGGAGAAGTAACATTGAATTTGGCAATGTTGAGGTTATTGGTGACCTTAATAGCTCTTTTGGTAGAATGGTTGAGGAAAAAGCCTGTTTGGAGTGGAGTTTTTGCTGCAGATGGGGAGCTAAAAAATGGGATGTTAATTGAAGAGGGCTGTGTGGTCAGCAGAGGTTTTAAATATGGGAGTGGCTACAGGATATTTTTAGGCTTTGGGAATAATTCAGTGGAGAAGAAAATATTACTAATGAGAGAGGGGACAGTTTAACTTTTTTTCACTGTATCCCCAAGACTTGAATAAATTTTTCTTGAATAAATTAATGAATTGATAAAACTATTGTCAACAGATGTAATTATTTTTTTTTATCAGTGCTGTATAAAAAGTAGAATAAAGAACACTTTGGTTAACACCTCCTTTGACAGATGATTGTGAGAACTGATTAGGCTACAGCTTTAGGGGGGTATATTATCATCTTGAGGTTTACTGTTTCACCCTGGTGAACTTGCTATTTTCTAAGTCTTTGCATTTGCTCCTACAAACAGTCTGTTGGATGTGACACTACTACAGACTAGTCTAATATTTTACTTTTTCTTTTTTTCCATTTAAACCTGTAAAAAGTTGGTATTCTGTTTCAAAAATCTGGAGACCCCTTATGGATTATTACCCTCGACCTAAGAAGCAGAGTGAAGGAAGACAGATTAAACGTTCAGAGTAGAGGTGCCAAATAAAATAAATACAAGGTATAGACTTATATTAGAATTTCAGGTAAACAAATACTTTTTTAGTATAAGTATTGGGACTACTTGCCTGGGACATACTTATACTAAAAAATTATTTTGTTTTTTATCTGAATTCAAACTTAAGTCTGCATCCTGTATTTTTATTTGCTAAATCGGGCGACTGTAACTTAGAGGAAAGGTATGTATGGTTCTTAGTCTGAGAGTATAAATGCAAAGGTAGATTATCAGAATTTTGGTCTTTTGAAATGTAATTATGACAGTGTAGTCACATGTAACTCTGATGATCAAGAAAGTAATGATGCTGCTGTGCCTGGATATTTTAAAAGAATTCGAACTGACCATAGAAAGAAGAGTGCACAAACCAACAACAAATTAAAGAGGATTTGTAACACTTGGAATAAGTGTTCTAGAAGAAACATTAAGGTTAGCAAAAACAATTTTTAAGCTACATTCATCAATCTGTTTCTTGGGGCAAGTGCAAGTGTTTTTAAAAAAAAGGATTTATTTAACTGCTTAATCTTCTTTCTTTTTTTTATACTAAAGAGAGTGGAGAATGGGCTCAGATTGGAAATGGCAGAATTGATTAGGGTAAAATAGAATAGAAGCACATTATGGGTGGGAATATTAAAAGAGCATCCAGATGTTCAGTGTTCAGATGTTCAGTCTTTGATAAGCCTGAGAATTTTCAGACAGTGTTTTCAGAACCTACAAGTTGCCATACATTGTTTGACGCTTTTACAACCATTATCTCTGTTATTTAGCTTGTGTGTTTATTTAAAGCTTGATCAAAAGTTAATTATGGACTATATCAAGAATATGAAACATTTCAGAAAATAATGTAACAAACAACTGTACTTTCCATACAGATTTAATAAGTATTAATTTTTCAGATCTTTCTCTTTTCAAAAATACTATTTTTTTCCTTTTGTCACTTCTCTCTCCTCCCCCACAATCTGCTACCTTGAAGCCGGAGTATATAATTCTCCAACATGTTTCTACATATTTCTGTGTGACAGGATTAAAACCAGGGCGTAATGAGGGGGATTGATGGAAAGAAATTTGACTGATTAGCTTGGCAAAGAGAAGACTCTGAGGATGACAGGTGACTTCACCTGGTAAAAACAACTCACTCATGCAAAAGAGTGCTTAGATTTGATAACTTTCTGTCATTAGACAGCGCAGACAATTAAAAGAGTGCTTTTAAGATCAGAAAGTAACATCTGGTACTTGTATTTTATGGTTTTTTAAATAGAAAATTTTAAAAACATTGGAAAACATCATTGTTTAACCTATATGGGTATCACTTTTATTGTTGTCATTAAATATGATGATTTTATTAATATCTTCACTGTAATAAATATTAACCAGAAATCTTTAGAGAAGTAAATGACTACATTACTATTTTAAAATTTGTTAAAGCTACATGCTGCAATTTTCAAAGGAGTTTATTTTAAATATATGTTCCTAATATTTTAATACTTCTTGAAGTATGATGTTTCTTTTGGTAATTAAATTTTTAAAGAGTAGGAGGTGTCTTTTATTTGAGTGACAAAACCTGTTTTTGCTCCCAAGTGTATTTTTTATAATTTGCTGCCAAGAAAAACAGTTTAGAAGTTAAAATATAAGAAAGAATGAGAAATATGGGACTGAACCTTTCAAACTCTTACAGTTTAAAGAAACTGTGAATAACAGAAATGGAGTCTGATAAGGAAGTGAAAGTTTGGCTCAGAACAAGGCAAATAGAAAACATTTTTATGGACTGTTTTTGTCAGGTCACATTTCTGACCTAACATAGAGGGAAAGGAGTACCCTGTTTTTATAATTCTGTTCTTGTGAATTACATCATAAATATAAACAATTCAGACCATAATGTCAAATAATGGTCATGCAGTACATCCTTTAAAAAGATTAAGTAAAGTGTATATTTCAATATAGCAGCACAGTTGAATTTTTACTAACTATATATTTGTTCTAATTCATAATGTACAATGAGTTAGTCATTTACTTTTCTGTTCTTGAGTCCTGATTTAAAAATTTTTAGTGTCCAATTTTTCTATACTTGACAAGCAAAAGATAGGATTTCATTCAGTATTACCAATTATGTGCCAACCTTTTTTACACGGTGTTAACATTAGGACTATTTAAGAATTTTCTCCACTATGCATGAAACGATTAATAAGTAAAGATTAAGGCCATCACATTGTACCCTTTGATAAATATCTGTTGGATTTGGAACGTATAACACTAGTTGTTTGGGTGTAAAAACTTTAATCAGATTTTCAAAAACTCACCAGCTGCAGAGCTCATTTCAGGAATGGAGTGGTGCTGCATATAGAGGACCAGGTATGCAAGATCAGGAAAACCCTTCTTTCACAACGACTGAGACTGATTTCAGAATATCAGTCGAGTTTTGGTTTGGTTTATGAGGATATGTCTTGGGAGGATATATTCTGGGTTTCAATTAAAATTAATCTTATTAGTGTTTTTTAAGGGGCTGGCATAAATTCCATGGGTCTGTCTTCCAGAAGCCCATGTAATCCATGGGAATTTTGCCTTTTGAACATTATCTGCACCAGACTCTTTTCCACTGGACCATTGTGGAGAGTGTTAAAATGTGAATCGCCTAATATGTAGTGGGTCTGTGCCATGTTTCTTAAGAGTATGGTTGTGCTTTTTTGATCTTCTGTAATATTCTTTCCGACTATTCTTGTCCTCATTGGCGCTGAAACATTATTCTAGCTATTTGTTTTCCCGAGGACATTTAAAACAAAAGGTTTTCTTATCCTTTGTTAAAAGTAAAATTAATATAACTGTGTATGTGGGAGGTCTTCTGTAATATGAAGACTATCTGGTTTACAGTTATGAGCCTGTCTAGGGTTTTTTTCCTTCACTTCTGGGTGGGAAACCAGGAGTTAATATAAGTAAGTAAGTAGTTGGGGAGTAAGTTAGACAATAAGAGCCCTGTACACATTTTGTTGTTTTTAATAAACTATTATATATGAAAAGGATATATGTATGTGTTTAATTATCTTTGCTGTACTTTATTTTCCATGCTTCATATATGTTTCCTAATTTGATTGGGAACTATTCCAGAGCATTTGCTTCTTACTTAAGAATGAATTAGGATCTAAAGTTAACATGTTAGGTAGAAATTATGTATAGTTAGAATTACCCTTGAAAAATTTCTTAGGAGTACATTAGGTTCGTACAACATACTGTCTCAGTATGTTCTACACAACCATGTTTTTCTCTCCAGATTTGGAACATATCACAGTTTCTTCAGATGAACTCCAGGTGAAAAAGTTGGCTTGTGTTTAATGGACACCTTGTGTGTGTTTTTAAAAAGGAACAAGTGTTAAAAACTGGAGCCATGCAATGCAGCAAGATGTTCACAATTTAAGATGCAGGTGGTAATTGAAACAGACTGAAGGAGTGACAGATTCTTGTTGCCAATCCCTCATTTGGTTTGGAGCAGGTATTTATGATGTGAAATGATGGGCAGGATCTCTAGTATTATTGTTTTGTCTGTGTTTTTTTTTTTTTTTTTTGCCTACTGCATGTGATAGATTCAATTAAGTTAAATGTACCTGTGAATTGACTCCATTCTATTAACCTATTGATGGCAGTAAGGTACAAGGAAGGAATAAAAGATTAAAATTCTATTTAGAATTGACCATGAAAAATCACTCCCTTATGAAATGGCATAATAGAGGATTATCTATATATATAATGTGTCTATTAAGGCTGTTTTCTGAATTCTGATGTTTACAGTGTTAACTGTATCACACTTGATTTTTTAAATGGTGAACTGAAATATAAATATTCCAATTTGTTTTTTCAAAGTGTGGCTTATGGGTACAAAATTCTGTTTTTAAGTATTCAAATCTTAAATTCTACTTAGTTTACTTGATTTACAACCTACTTCATCATTCCAGTGTGTTTATCCCTTACCTGCACAATGTCACTTTGATTCCCCCCCCCACACCCCCCAATAATTCTCCAGTATCCATGATTGAACACAACTTATTGCTGGCTTTATACTCATTAGAAAATATAGTTGGCTGTTGTGGAGATTTTCTTATTTGTTTATAATGAAAAATACAATAACTATACTTTTCTAAAGTTGTTAGGAACTGGCCAGATGCTCTACTGAGTTCAGACACAGGTTTGGCATATGAAGAATAAATCTTACAATTTTCTATATGGTACTTCAGAATAGTGTGTACTGGAATTCTAGCTCACTGATTATTTGTTAGATTCATTTCACAAAGAGAAATACTCTGCTTTTAGATTTTTTTTCCTCCCTATTTGGAACAATAAAAAGGACAATTATTTATTTATTTTTTCAATTGAAACATAATTGGTTATACATATTTGTGGGGTACAGAGTCCTTCCACTGTTATTTGTGTACAATATGTGATGACCAAATTAGGACAGTAAACGTACTCATCATCACAAAATGTAGTTGCTCCCTGTGGCCATCAGCCAATCTGTCCCTCCCCTTCCCATCTGCAGCAACCACAGACCTGTTCTCTCTCTCTGTAAGTTCAACACATTATTGTTATTTTCTCCTTCCTTCCTTCCTCCCTCCTCTGCTCTTATCTCTCTCTCTCTTTTCCTTCTTTCCTCCCACTTATGAGTGAGAGCATGCAGTATTCCTCCTGTGCCTGGCTTATTTCACTTAACATAATTTTCTCCAAGCTCATTCATGTTTCTGCAAATGACAAAATTTCATTCTTTTTTATGGCCGAGTAGTATTCCATTATGTATTTCCTTGTCCACTTGTCAGTCAATGGACATTTAGATTAGTTCTAACTCTTGGTTATTGTAAATAGAGCTGCCATAAACATGAGAATACAGGTATCCCTTTGATATGATGATTTCCATTCCTTTGAGCATGTAAGCAGTAATGGGATTGCTGGATTGTGTGATAGATCCATCTATAGTTGTTTGAGAAACCTCTATCCTGTTTTCCATAATGGCTGTACTAATTTACTTTCCCACCAACGGTATATAAAAGTTCCCCTTTCTCTACATCCTTGCCTGCATTTATTATTCTTTGTCTTTTTGATAACAGCCAGTCTAACTGGGGTGAGATGATATCTCAATGTGATTTTGATTTGCATTTCCCTGATG
>NW_007727345.1:419068-430092 GCF_000696425.1 Galeopterus variegatus
CCGTGGCCTTGGTGTTATCAGCACCGCACTCTACCGAGTGAGCCACAGGCCGGCCCAAGACCTGTTCTTTTTATTTGTACATATTTCCAATCAACAATTTAAAGATTTGTTCATATAATCACAGGTGGATACTTTTGGCCAACAAAAATTGGCTTTAAGGGTTTGATCATTTAGAGATTATATCTGTCCTGAGGTTTTTTATATTTATTGTTAAATAAATTTTTAATTTATACATTTGTCATTTAGTAGGTCACGAACATTCCGACTTGTCTTTAAGACCTTCTAGTTGAACGTCTTTTCCTTTAGTCTGGACCTCATATCCAGCACTTAATCACTGTCATCTTTTAGGCTTCATTGTCTTCCTGACCCTGTGTTATAAAACCTTAACCCTGGATCATACCAACCTTTGTTTCTATGCCAGATGCCATTGTAAATTTATGATTTCTACTATAAGCCACTGCTACCTGAAAAAATTTGTTTGTGGTTTGTTCATCAATTTTCTTTCTTATTGTTGGTGGAAAGGTTAAACTTTTGCCTCTGTATTAAAACATCCCATCTCATCACCTTTTTGAACAGTCTCAGCATATCTCAAAGAAAACAGGAGTCGTTTTGGTGGAGCTACCTTTTACTACATCTTTGTCTCCCCATTCACCTCCTACTTAACCTTGTTGCAGACATACCTGCATTTCCACTCACCCTTCCCTCCATGCTCCCTCTCGGAGTCGTTTTGGTGGAGCTACCTTTTACTACATCTTTGTCTCCCCATTCACCTCCTACTTAAGCTTGTTGCAGACATACCTGCATTTCCACTCACCCTTCCCTCCATGCTCCCTCTCACATCCACATCTCTGTAGACCTATGCTTTTGTTCCCATTCTCTCCTCACTCTCAGGGATCCTACTCCATCAGTCATAGTCTTTCTCCTGATTACTCAAGCATTCCCTCTCTCTCTACTCACTCTCCCCTGATTATAGAAATGTGCTCTGCTCTATCCTGTAT
Source organism: Galeopterus variegatus (assembly GCF_000696425.1). Classification (NCBI taxonomy): domain Eukaryota; kingdom Metazoa; phylum Chordata; class Mammalia; order Dermoptera; family Cynocephalidae; genus Galeopterus; species Galeopterus variegatus. Next base: position 420,067 of record NW_007727345.1, read on the forward strand.
TTTCAGAAACTCTTAACCCCATTATTTCACTATCTACTGCTTTTTCTCCTTTTCTTCTCAGCCTGGTTCCTTGAAAGAATAGCATGTACCCATTTTTCCCCCCTTATTCTCTCCTTTTCCATTTATTGTCAGCCCATTGATATTTGCCTTCTCCCACCATTCTTTTGAAACTATTTGTGCTAAACTCACCTAGGACCTTAGAGTGGCCAAGTACAGTAGCTTAGCATTTGAAACTTTCTTTTGTCATGTGACATCACTCTCTCCTTATGACAACTCCTTTGCTGATTTCTTTCTTAAGACTCTGTCCTTGGTCCTCTACTGTCTAGTCTTAAGAGGCTGTTAGGGGTAGAATGCATGAATGGATTTCTGGGCATTCATGCAACCTTTGAAATGAACTGCAAAATGTTATTTATATGTGTGTCTGTTTTCTTAGGAAGAGGTCCGCAGGTTTATGTATATGTGACTTAAAGGAATATTATGTTCATGCATGGTTTTAATTACAATGAAGTACTGATAACACTAAATTCTGTATTTCCAGCTCAGACCTCTGATAGGAAATCCAAAACTGTATATCTCAGTTGATGGCCCATGATGAAAACTTTCCCAAACAGAATTAATCATCTTTCCTCTTCCTGTATGCTTTTTATATGTATGGGCTCCACTATTCAACCTCTCCTACTCCAGAAATTTTAGTGTCCTGTTCCTGGCTCCTCCTTCTTCATATCCTATCCCATGTTGATTCTGTCTCCCAATATATGTATCTCTCAAATCCATCCTTTTCTGCTTCTCTTTGCCTTGTCTGTCCTCTTTATCTCTCACCTGGTTTAGTGAAATAACTTTCCAACTGGTTTGCTTGTCTTCAGTTTGACCCCTCCTGTAATCTGTTCACCACACATAAATCTAAATAATTTTCCTATAATACACTAAATTTTTTTCAATGATTGCTTATCAGGATGAAACGTGCCTAATTTGAGACATGTTGAGTCTCTGCTTACATTTTTCAGTCTTGTTTTGTGAGTCTTCAAATGCACATTCTGTAGGGGGGTTTAAAGCAATAAGTCTGTTATTTTATTTTTTTCCTCATGCTTCACCCCATGGAATAACCTTTTCTTTCTTCTCCACCAGGCTAATTCATTTGAGTCCTTTAAGTTTCAGCTGAAGCTTCAGCTTCCTTCCTCCTTGCCTACCCCTCCTATCCCCTTAGATGCTCCTTCCTTTTCTTCCTATAGTTATATCTGTGTAATTATTGCAACTATTTTTCTTTTTAATCATACTGTAAACTCATTATTGAAGACAAGAGCAGTCATACTAATTATTTTTCTTTTTTCAATCTCTGGAGCCTTATAAAGTTAAAAATATAAATATTTGCTGATTAAATGAATAACCAAAGATTTAAAATTTCTTTTCTCAATTTTACCTTTATACATCTCAGATACATTTAAATGTTGGTGATCTTTTTACAGATACAAAATACAATGAGTTTTGAAGCACAAAGTTCTGTAACCCAGTGCCTAGCATAGATCCTGGTAGATAGGAGAAACTCAAATATTTGTGAATAAATGATTTATAGGTGACTATGAGCTAATGAGCTATTACTATACTACATTTTTACAGTGTTGATCATTGAACCTAAGGAAGAAAACAGATAAACCCAAATTAGAAAAATCAAGTAATGTGCTTTACTTCATTTTCTTGACAAGTATAATTCATGCTGATTATTTTGATGAGATCTCAGGGAGCTTTTAAGTTTCCTGTTAGTATAGTGTGTAACAATGTGACTTCATTATCAGTCCCTACTATTAGATCTTTTCTTAGCAGTTGAGTGTGAATATTACCTTGTTTTGTTAGGATTTGCTAGGCTTGTGAATTAGAATAAAAATCAATGAAGTTCTTGTATCTTACTTTTTTTTTTCCTTTTTAAGAAAAGGACAGGGATTCAGGATATTACTGTGAGATATGTCAAACTGATGGAAGTAGTGGTCCCAAGTACCCCATTTATTTATTCTGCCTGAAGCAGAATATTCCATATATCTTATGTCTCTTGTTCAGGTGATACACTTTGAAAGCACTAACTTGTGTGGGAAAAGGAAGGTTCTGAGTCAGAATATGTTCAGTTGAGTGTCAGGACCTTTCTTTAAAGACTTCTGGCTTCTGTCACTATGAACACAATGCATCTTTGCAGCCTCTGAAGGTGAGTAGAGAATTTAAACCCCAGTACCCTAAGGCCTCCATTACATGTCTGTCTTCTCTATGGGTGATATTAACTATGTCAGTCCTTGAGAGAAGTGAGAAAAAAGTCTCTCAAGTCACTTTAATCAAGATTTAATTCTCTCACGTATCTCAGTTGAGAAGGGCTGGTAGGAGCCAGACTGTATACCTAAATTCAGGTCACTGATTTCTTAATAGATGGATTTCCTCCTTGTTCATTATTGACTTGAGACAAAATTGAATGGTGATTTAAGAATAAAAGACATCATCTCTAAGACAGTGGTTCTCAAAGTATGGTCCTTGACCTGCTGCATCATCTGCGAACTTATTGGTAATGTAAATTCTCTTACTCTGTTCAGTACCATCTGATATGCTCAATTGGAAAATAGGGGGTGAAGGGTAAGGTGGTGGGACTCAACATTTTGTTTTTCAGGAAGTCCTCCAGGTATGTTTTTAAAGCCTTATGTTTTTTTCCTGATTTGTAATCTAATTGCATTTTGCTCAGAGAATATGACCTTTGTCAGGAGTCAGCAAACTAATTTGGTCACCCTTAGCCCAAGAATGGATTTTACACTTTAAAAGCATTGTTATATATATAAAAAAAAAAAGCAACAAGCATATAGACAGAGACTTCATGTGGCCTGTCAAACCTAAAATATGACTATTTACTATTCTCGTTTTACAGGAAAAGTTTGCTAATACCTGATTTATATGATATGTACTCTTTGAAATTTGTTGAGACTTGCTTTATGGCCTAGTTTATACATAGACTTTTTTTTTTTTTTTTGTCTTTTTTGTCTTTTTCCGTGTCCGGCAATGGATCGCAACCCTCAGTGTTGCCCCCGTACCGGACCGGGGACCGGCAACGGGATCGCAACCCTCGGCATTGCAACCCTCGGCATTGCCCCCGCGCTTCGCTCAGCCAGTGAGCGGGAACCGGTCTGTATGTGGGATCCAAACCCTCGGGCGGGAGCGCCGCCGCCCTTCCCAAGCGGCGCACTTATCCAGTGCGCCACCGGGCCGGCCCTACATAGACTATTTTTTAATTGTCATAAATGTACTGGCGAGGAATATGTATTTTTTAATCGTTAAGTACAGGTTTCTGTGTATGTTTATTAAATCAAACTTACTAATTGCACTATTCAAATTCTCTATATTTTTACTGGTATTTTGGGGGTGCGGGGAGTTGGCTTGATCTGTCTGTAATTGAGGTCTTGAAACTGTTACTCAGATGTTAGACATGTCACTTTCTCCTTGAGCTCTATTTGTTTTAATTTGTTTTGAGGCTATATTATCAGTGCATATACAATTTTAGAACTTTTATATCTTCTTAATGAGCTGTATTTTTTTTTTTTAATCCCTAACATCCTTTGTTTAAAAGTGTATTTTTGTCTAATCTGATATTTTTGAGATAGCCACTGGCTATGTTTGGTTACTATTTAAAGGAAGATTTTATTCTGTTCCTTAACTTTTAACCTTTCAATATCCTATAAGTTTTTGTGGTAGCTCTAGTGTTTTATTTCATTGTTGTTTAGCAATTCAGTTTGTCAATCTTATGAGTGGTGAGTTTAATTTATTTATACTTATTGTGATTGTTGGTATATTCGGACTTGTTTCTATTGGTCCTACTTAATCTATACTTTGTCTGTTTGTGACAACATATGGGTTATTTCTTCAGATCTTTCTTCCAGGTTGTTACTTTTCTCTTTAGCTGTGTCTGATCTTCTGTTTAAGTCATCCGTTGGTTGTTTTTAAATTTAACAAGTATATATTTTTATTTCTAAAAGTTATATTTTCAAATCTGCCTAGTCATATTTTATAATTATTTATTATTTTTATATTCCCTCTTTTATTTTGTTAAGCATTTCACACAGTTATTTTATGTCTAGTTATTCTAATATATGAGTCAGAGATTTTTCCAAGAGTTAAACTTTGTAGAAATTTCAGGCATATATCAATCAAGAGGAACCGTAGGAGCAGGGAGTGATCAGAGACAATTTTTATGCACCCTCTCCTCCAGTTCTTTCCTTCCCATGTTGGACATCTTGGGTTAGACAGTTCTCTGTTGTGGGGAGGCCATTCTGTGCATGTTTAGTAGCATCACTGGTCTCTACCCACCAGAGCCAGAAGTAGTCTACCTTCACTTCCCTTTCATTTGTGACAACTCAAAATATCTCTAGATAGTACCTTTCCAGTTGTGACTACTCAAAATGTCTCCAGATATTGCCAAATGTCCCATGTGGGTGGGGGTGAAGAGGGGTTGGTGAGGAGGGCAAAATCATCCCTAGCTAAGAACTACTTTAAAGACTTGTATAGCTTATGTAACATTCTCCTGGGAGACATGCCTTATAAATCTATAGATAGTAGTTTTGTTATAATAAGCGCTCTTAAACCAGCGTGGTGAGGAGGGCAAAATCATCCCTAGCTAAGAACTACTTTAAAGACTTGTATAGCTTATGTGACATTCTCCTGGGAGACATGCCTTATAAATCTATAGATAGTAGTTTTGTTATAATAAGCGCTCTTAAACCAGCACAGTCTTTTAAGAGTATTCTATAGATAAGGACTCTCCTAGTAATAATTTTATTAGTCTGTTTGCCTGGAGATTAATTGTTTAGTTGTCAACATGTTAACTAGGAGATTAGACCAGGCCGTGTCTTTCCCTTGGTGTTTTCCTCCTCACTAGTGGCTTTAATTATTTCCTCCCCTGTTCTCCATTCTCCCTGTTACCATTGTCTCCTTTTCTCCATTTTTCTTCCTTTAATTCACTTAACAGATAATTGTGAGTGCCAAAAATATTCAAGTACTGTTCTATTCACTAGGGGAGATCAGTAAAATAAAAGTCTTTTTTGTTGTGAAGCTTACTTTTTGTGGGTCAAGACAACACATAAATTAGTAAATAAGAAAATGTCAAATATTAGTTAGTGCTGTAAAGAGAATTACAATTTTGTGCTTTGATAGGCAGTGACTGATAGCCACCATGTTTTAGATAGGGTGGCGAGGAAAGGCCCTGTCTTAGGAAATATCTTTTAAGCCAAGATCTGCATGTCAAAATGGCTATATGAACGTCAGGGGGAAGAGCATTCCAAGCAGAGGGAGCCACTGTGTATTAGTCCATTTCTGTTGCTTATAACAAAATACCTGGAACTGGATAATTTGTAAGAAAATTTAAATTTATTACTTACAGTTTTGGAGTCTGGGAAGTCCAAAGTCCAGGGAACACATCTGATGAAGGCCATGCTGGTGGTGACAATGGACAGTGATGCAGGGTCTCATATGGCAGAATGGCAGAGCAGAGAGAGAGAGAGAAAGAGAGAGAGAGAGTGAGCAAGTGAGAGAGAGAGAGAGAGAGAGACTGACTCTCATGTGCTCTCTTTAAAGCCGCCAGAACCATTCCCATTATTCCAAGAATGGGTCAATCCATTCATGAGGGTATAGTCCTCACAATCTAATCACCTCTTCAAGGCCCCATTTTTCAATTATTATAGTAGGATTTCCCACCCTCAACAAGTACAGTGGAGATTAAGTTTTGGGGGGACTTTCAATCCAAGGCACATTGGAAAATTGTGTAATGTGAAATGAGTGAGCATAAAACAAAGCTAGGGAAAATATGGGCAAGTTCTTTCATCTCTCAATATTATTGGCAGTAGTAACATAGTATTTGAGGCCTGTACTTGGGAATATATAGAACTCGTTTGGTGGGAATGTTATAGTAGTACCCTGAAACAAAGTGTCTTTTTGTTTCTGTATTCTTTCTCTAACCATAGCCAATGCATTATGAAAAAAGCTTCATGGGTAGAAAATTTGTTAGGAGAATTTTCAGCATTGGTAGCAATTGCTTTTTTAACTAATTGGTTTGTTTTTTCTCTTGCACAGGTCAATTTGTTGCGTTTGATTACCTCTCACCTCCTCCAAGCAGATAAATATCATACTGTTTTGTCTCAGTTTCATGTTTCTTGTTGTATGGATCACTGATTGAAAAATAGATGGCCTTACCTCGTCTCACAGGAGCCTTGCGCTCCTTTTCAAATGTCACCAAGCAAGATAATTATAATGAAGAAGTGGCTGACTTAAAGGTAAATTTTTTAGATGAAAAACATTATAAACATAGAGTATGGGCAAATATTTAACATTCTTTTTCTCAGTTCTCTATGTGCTTAAAATGGAAATTTTGTCTAGTTTGGTATGAGACCAAGAAGAGAATGGTTATACTGATGTCTCCTATGGGAATACTTAATATTAAGCACCCATAGCTTTATTGTCAAAGGGAATAATCAGAACTGCAATAATGAATCTTTTGTTAATTTTTCTGTTGCTAAGGTCCCTGCTGCAATTAATTTTGTAATGTAATCTGTACTTTACCTTTGGATCATCTAAGTTTTTAGGTTTCTGGTAAAATTCGTATCAAACAGACAGAAATAATATCTATACCTGGGAAATCTGAATGTTAATCTCTTGAACTTAGTAGTTGGTCTCATAATTGACTTGTCCTTATTGGTAAGTGAGGCATTTAAGGTTTAAAAAATGCTTTTTTTTTTAAAGCCACTTTATGACTAAAACTTCAGAAATAAATTTTAGAAGAGACAAAAGTTTATATGCACTCTATGTTTTGACTTTTATAGTAAAGGCTGACCCCTGCTTTAGTACTAATTATGGTATGGAAAAGTTTCCTTATATGAGTCAATTTTACAATGAACAGTGCCAGTTATACCCTTACTGCAAGTATAATGTAGTTAGATTGCACCAGTACAAAATGGTTATCATTTGGAGCATCACTTTTGTCTTATTGAGGGAACATCTTCAGTCACTTTCCTACATAGGTCCCAATGACTGCATTTTCTAAACCACAAAGTAGGGCATATGATTTGGCAAAGAATTTCTTCTGATGGTTAAACTTATATAAGTCTTATAAAGGTGTAAAATAAATAATGTATAGTTACAAACTTAATTAATACTATAGAAAAATAAAAATATATGATATCAAGACCTCCAGAAAATTCTAGATGCGTAGTTATAAAATATTTAGAGGAAAGATTCTTAGAAATGTCCCTGATGCGGTATATTAGTTTGCACAGAATAACACAAAATACTGTAGATTGGGTGGCTTAAATGACAAAAAAACCATCTTCTCACAGGTCTGTAGCTAGAAGTCCAAGATGAAGGTATTGACAGGCTTGCCTTCTTCTGAGGCTTCTCTCTTTGGCTGGCAAATGATGACAGCCTTCTTGCTTTGTCCTCACATGGTCTTTCCTCTGTAGGAGCACATTCCTTGTGTCTCTTTGTGTGTCTAAATTTTGTCGTCTTGTAAGGATACCAGTCAGATAGGATTAGGGCCTACCCTAATGGCCTTAACTTAATCATCTCTTTGAAGGCCCTGTCTTCAAGTACAGTCACATTCTGAGGTACTGAGAGAGCTGCAACATATGAATTTTGAAGGGACACAATTCAGCTGATAACATATGGATTCTGATCAGCTGGTAAATGCATGTTTCCATTACCTGTGATGAATTTCTTTATTTTTAATCTTTAAATTACTGTAGTTTCTTCCTGAATGTGATTTTATGGTATATGCATCTTCTGTTTTAAAAGGTATGAGAAAAGAACAAAAGCTATAGCCATTCATACCATTTTTATGTATTTTGGACATCTTTGAAATTATTTATCTTTAAGTTGCTGATTGTAAAAATTAAAATATTAATAATAAGCTTTATATTATGGATGAAACCTATGGAGACATTTAAATACATAAATAATGGATTAGCTTTTCACTAGGAAAGGGTAAATGTTTTAAAGGCTTAGCCATAATGTTGTGAACTTTATAGGCCTGAAAGAATATGAACTGTACATGGGAAGAAATGAACCATGTAATGTAGTATAAGAAGGAACTGGCCTTATCCTGTTTTTTAAAAAACAAAATTTATGTTAATTGCTGACTCCTTTTTTGACTTTACTGTAGAATAATAACATCATTTCCTAGTAGGTTGGAATTTTATTGCTAAAAGCTTCTATGTAGCTTCACCTAAAGTTTGACAGTAGAAAGCAAAGATTTGTAACAGTCTTGATACGTTTTTTTTTGTCTAATGATATGGAATTTTCTTCGATACAAAACAATTCACCTTCTTTAGAGTGGTGCTGTTTTACATTTTTCACAATTAAAATAAGGAATATTCTATATAGTTAATCAATATTGCTATCTTAAATTTGAATTATTTCCTGTCCTCATCTTCCTAAGGCCCTTTGCAAGTTATTCTGTATTAAGGACACAACAGAAAATTTTAAATTTAGAAGTGTGTAAGGACTACATGCTTATCCCATTTCATTTATTCTTGTAGGCTTTTAAACTTTTTTTTCCTGAGGAAAGAAAGTGGCATATATAATGAGCCTTATTTTAATGTAACTTTTTATCTTAGAAAATGTCCAACATATATGAAAGTTGAGAGAAAAGTAAGATGAATGAATCTTTATGTACCTGTGACCTCATTGTAACAACTTAATTTATTTTATGACCTATCTTATTTCATCTCTACCTTTGCCCATTCTCCTCCCCATTAATACCACATTGACTAGTCCCATTTTAGTGTCGCCCCCGTACCGGACCGGGGACCGGCAACGGGATCGCAACCCTCGGTGTTGCCCCCGCGCCTCGCTCAGCCAGTGAGCGGGAACCGGTCTGCACGTGGGAACCGAACCCTCGGGCAGGAGCGCCGCCGCGCTTCCCAAGCGGCACACTATCCAGTGCGCCACTGGGCCGGCCCATAATGAGCCTTATTTTAATGTAACTTTTTATCTTAGAAAATGTCCAACATATATGAAAGTTGAGAGAAAAGTAAGATGAATGAATCTTTATGTACCTGTGACCTCATTGTAACAACTTAATTTATTTTATGACCTATCTTATTTCATCTCTACCTTTGCCCATTCTCCTCCCCATTAATACCACATTGACTAGTCCCATTTTAAATTAGAAAACTGAGGCAAGAAGGTAATGGTGAATTATGCATTATCATCAGTATAACCAAAAGTAAAATTACAATTTTCTATCTGACCTACTACTTTTTTATTTGGTTAGAAGGCTTTGTGAGTTTTATCCATGGATCAAACCCAGTAGTCTGAGAGAAAATTTTTATTGCTTTATATGCTCATTTCTTGAGAATGGGAAGATTTATTGTGTTAAGAAAGAGTGTGTATAGAAAAGAATCTCCCAAATGCATAATCTGTGCTAGGATTATACTTAGGAAAGCAATGCTACTTGAATATATTGAACCCATCATGGGAATCTAGTTTTCTTTAAACTCCTTTTATCAAAAAGCATGACATAAAGCTCTTATTTAAATATACTGTAGCCTAAGCTATGTTAAAAACAATCAGAATAATAGAAGGAGGTATGTGGGATGTTACCAATTGTTGCTGTCTTGATGTTGAACTTTTTCCTTTGCTTTGTATTTTATTTTGCTGTAGGAAAATAATTCCATAATGAGTATGCATTGTAATTAAAATTGAAAAAAAAAACTTTTATTAAACCTATCTTTTAAAAAAGTAAGACTTTGAGAAATCACATTTAAATAAAGCTCCTTTTGAGAGCAGTCAATTTGGGTGTAAATAAATACAACTTTGAATTCTTTTAATTTTTTATTTTTATTATTATTATTTTTTTATTATACATACATATGGGGAACTTTGAATTCTTGTGTCTAGTGCATGTTATATAAAATAATGCAAAATGTATGCAATAAGAGATGGATTTGAAAAAAAAAAATGAACTTTTACCAATATTTCCTTATATTATGCTCTCTGTTTCAGATAAAGCGATCCAAACTT
>NW_007727346.1:0-5677 GCF_000696425.1 Galeopterus variegatus
GCACGGCTCACAGGATCGTGCTGTCTCCTGGCACGGCCGCTCAGACCCGTCGCCATCTTCCCTGTCCTCTATATCAACTTTCAACTTTTCAAAGTACTTTTTAATCTATTATTCTTGTATTCTTACAAGTTTATGCAAAGAGAAAGCATGTTTTAAAAAAATTTACATTTGATAAATGAGGAAATGTGAAGCACAAAGTTTGTGACTTGCTTAGTATCATAATGCTAATGAACAATTGCGCTTTATTAAAATTTCAGTGTTTTGAACCCTCATCCATGGACTCTGAAGCCAAATAACTTTGTTCAAAACAACTCAGATTCTGGAAATGAGGATTTGAGAAACCAGAAGGTTTAGAAGGGGCTGAATCCCCAAAATCTAACAGAGGACATGACACATAGGCACTTAATAAATAATTAATGAATGAATTAATGAATGAGTGAGTAAAATGAGTATTGGAAAGAAATCAAATCACTTTCGAGGGAGACAATACAGAAGTGGTAGAATGAGCACATTACATGATAGTCCTGGCTCTGCCACCATCAAGCATTGTCACTAAGGGTAAATTCTTAGCCTCTGAACCTCCATTTCCTGGTCCATAAGTACTTTGGGACTGACAGAGCACCAACTATATTACAGACACTGTGCTAGTTGCTGAAATAAGACATTGTCCCTGCCCTCAAGGTGTTTCAGGATATTGAGAATGACAAATGCACGTTATTTCAATGAAAATTACTAAAATTTGACATGCAAAGATAGGTGATACCTCATCTCAGGCAGAAGGGATGACTCGTACAAACATAAAGAAACAGATGGGCATGGATGGTGGGAGAATTATAAGCCACCTGCAATGACAAGTAGTACATATGCATTGGCAAGTGACACACAAGCTGATGGTAGGTCATGGAGGGCACTGTTGACTTGCTAGGGATATTTCACAGGTGGTGGGAAGCCAGTGGAGGGATATGGTGAGGTTTATGTTTCAGACATTCATAACTAAGAAGGTTGAACTGTACCAATGGTTTTGGCCTTAGCCCAGGTTCTGTAGAAAACAGAGCTTGAGGCAATGATTAAGTGCTAGTGTTTTATCAGGAAGTACAATCCCAGACAGTGAGAGTGAGAGAGAAATAACATGATTCAGGGAAGACTAAGAAGCAATAAAAGGCATTATGTTACTGGACTGGTCACTGTCTCCTGTGTTTGAGACCCAGCTGGCTGCTTAACAGGTGCACCAACTTGGCCATATGTCAACAGGCAACATGGAGAATCATATTTTGTAACAGTCTATAAAAGAGAAGAAGGTGTGGAAAATGATTCCCCTATACCCTATTCCAAAAATCAAAGTTCACCCCACAAGGAGACAACTTCTGCATTGTTTCATCCAGCTTCTTTGGCAGTTGATCTGGGGGCCAAATCCCATCAGCACAGTGTGGCTTTGCATTCAAGTGCAGAAATGGCCTTAGATGCCAGAAACTCCAGGCATAGGGCAGCTAGGCCTGGATGCACAATGGCAGCCAAGGGGAGTGCGTCACCCATTTGGGAAAGTGAAAGATCCATTTGTCCAAGGTGGCAAACCCATGAGGACTCAAGCACAGACAATCAGTCATGGTGGTGGGATGAAGAGCAGTCCTCTGGGGAGGCACAGCCAAAGTAGCAGCTGAGGCAAAGCAAGCAGCTGAGGGCCCAGGAGATCATGGCTCCAGAAGAATGTAGGGAGGTGCGTAAGATGTATCAGATAAGTTTTCAAATCACACATGTGGAAACCCCAATATAAGATATATGTAAGAGGAGCTGCTCTTTGAATCAAAGAGGAGAGTCCCCACCTCTTTTCTCACACTCCCTCCCATGGTGACCTTTGGGTTACACCCTTGTTCTCCTTGCAATACTATTTGAAGTTAGATTAGATGCCTTCTTGAATCAACATTCAGATTTTTTATTTTTATTTTTTGGTAATACATCCAAAGAATAGTATTTTGTTGCCTATAGGATAAACTTATCTTAGTTTTTTGGTTTGTGGAATTGCAAAGAAAGGAAGATATAGCAAGTATAAACATGGATAGGGTTATATCAAATGGTGGAATTTTGGATTTTTGAGAATTTAAAGTTCATCAGTTCAATTAACTCATAATTGCAGATGAGAAATCTGAAATTCCAGAGGATAAGTTTTTTTAAAAAGGTCATACATCTAATTAGTGAAAGATAACCAAGGGAATCTGACTCCCACTGCTGGGTGCTTTTCTGTGCATATGTTTCTGTAAATGTATTTTTGGAGTTCATGAATTTGCTTCAATGCTTTTTTAATTTTGCATTTTCATTTTGATAACAATATAAAGCCATTAATGTATGCCTATTCTGCGCTTTTCTGTGCATATGTATCTGTAAATGTATTTTTGGAGTTCATGAATTTGCTTCAATGCTTTTTTAATTTTGCATTTTCATTTTGATAACAACATAAAGCCATTAATGTATGCCTATTCTGGACCATCTGGATGACCACTTGGTACTTCTGTATTTGCTTTTCTGTGCATATGTTTCTGTAAATGTATTTTTGGAGTTCATGAATTTGCTTCAATGCTTTTTTAATTTTGCATTTTCATTTTGATAACAATATAAAGCCATTAATGTATGCCTATTCTGGACCATCTGGATGACCACTTGGTACTTCTGTATTCAAACTATAGTGAATCCTTCCTTTGTTCAGGATGTAACAGTACAGGTAACCCAAGGATAGGAGAATCTGCCCCACAGCATTTAACACTGTGTTCACACTGCAACAGACTGTGTCGCAAGGCTTCCATCTTTGTATATATTCTTTCAAAAGCTATAAGAACTTAGAAAATGCTCTTTCTTTATCCAATTCCAGCAATAATTTGATCATCAGTGAAGCTGTAATGCAAACTTTATGCTCAAGTTAACAAGACAATTTTGGTGACACTTCATTTAAAATGGCATCTTACTCTTGAACAGAATTTTTAGATAAATAGGAGATCTGAATAACCTCAGCTAGCACAAAGAAACTTGAAGTCCTTTAATACTCTCTTGTCCAATATATTTATGTAAACAGGCATTCTCTACATTAGAATTATTAAAGTCAAAATTCCAAAACATTAAATACAGGACAAAACTTGAGATTGACTACTTCTATGAGTGCACCCAATACTGAAATTTAGTTGCTGAAGAAAAAATTTAGATTTTATCAGTTTTATGGTTTTAAAAATTCAATTTGTAAATTTTTCTTAATCGTCTTATAAGAGCACACACTTCCTCCTGGGATGCATGGTTACCTAATGACAGATTGGTGAAGGAAATAGCCTGGATCTTGGATTCCAGAGTCCCAGGTTCAGGTCATGGCTCTGCTGAAAACTAACTGTATGTTTCCATTAAGTCATGTGACCCCAGTTTTCTCATTGGTAAATTAAGGAGATTGCAGGGATCACAAGTCCTTATGCCTGTTGGAACCAGGTAGAGTAATTAAATGAAGTAGGTCAGCTGTCAATAATAGACAGTATTGAGGACAATAACTAATTCAGAAGACATTTGCCCCACATTTAAAATTGTTTTGATTCAAACTTTTTTTTAGTACTACAAGCAAAAACAACTCATCTGTGGGCCAGGTTCCATCTGTAAATTGCCAATTTGCAATTCCTGTACCAAATAATCTTTAGAGCACCTCCCCCAACTCCAAAGCATTAAATGCAATGACTCTGATATAAATGAAGTATAAGCCAGCATCTAGGTGACCGGTGCAAGGTGGTAATAGACAGAAAAAGAAATCCTCCAGAAGGCTTCAGTATGTATTAGAGTTTTAAGAGTGATGGCCGGCCCGGTGGCACACTGCTACAGTGCGCTGCTTGGGAGCGCGGTGGCGCTCCTGCCGAGGGTTCAGATCCCACATACAGACTAGTTCCCGCTCACTGGCTGAGCGAGGTGCAGGCACAACACCGAGGTTTGCGATCCCGTTGCCGGTCCGAGGTTTGCGATCCCGTTGCCGGTCCCGGTCCCGTACGGGCACGACACTGAGAGTTGCGGTCCGTTGCCGGACACGAAAAAAGACAAAAAAAAAAAAAAAAAAAGAGTGATGCAGCGTCATATAAAAGAATAAGGCAAGGAAGGGACTGAGAAATACATGATCAAAGTGAGTGAAAGAAAAAAAGAAAAAGGAAAAAACAAAGTGAGTGAAAGATTTTTCTTGGTTCCAACTGTATCCAACCAAAAAGTACTGTCTGAATTATAATTCCTGTTCAATTCTCTAGTATTGTACTCCTGATCCAAGCCAAATATTCATTTACATTCAACAAACTATGGGCCAGGCACTGTGCCAGGTGCTGGAAAGATCTCTAAAGAATTATATACCTTTTTTTTTTTAAATTAATGAATATATTTAAATGATTGTTTTTCACTGTTAAATGTTTTATCCTCAATTTGTTTCAGGTGTTATTGATAAGAACTTAATTTCAATTAAAATTAGAATATTAGATAAGGCATTTGATGTTTTTTCATCCTTTAGAGTTTAAGGAGACAGTGTGAGAGTATTTTGAAATGGATGTTGTGTTAGCAGAAACAATACGGTTATCTGATATACCTTCTGTGGTGTTTTCCAGACTTGGTGCAGACTCTGATTGCTTTCTTTCTCAGTAGTTAGCCTTGCGCACACTCAGACTTTCTGTGGCTGACCAAGGTGTTTCTTTATATTTTCATTTCTTGCATTTATATTCTCTTTCTTCCCATTTGTGCCCAGTCCCAGCCATTTCTCATGTTGACCAACAGGTAAAAAATAACAGGTCAATGTGAGACTTTGGTTCGACTTCAAACTAAAGAGATGTTTGAACCCAACTGCAAGCTTTGAGGGTCTGTTCATAGAAGTTTAAAAGCAAAACAATATACAATAAACAGAATGAGGAAAAAGAAGGAGCAAGAATTTAGTCTGTCCCTGACAGCTGGCTACCCGGTTTATGATACATTATCACATTTATTCTTGTAATTGGCTATTTCCTGTTTTAAATGCCTTTTATTCATGTCTGCCACCTTTCTCTCAGTTTATTAGCCTTGTGGTCACCACATTATCTTTCTCTTCAAAATCAATTGACATTTTTATGAAAAGAGTTTGCAAGGTATTTAGCTGTGAGAGTGGCAGACAGAACATGGACCGGCACGTTATAAAACCCCTGTTAGGACAACTCTAGTACGTAACAATGGAGCTGGATATTTTCAGGGGATTTGTGTGTTTTCATTTAGATTGATGCAGTGTACTATGAAAAAAGTGGTGTGGTTTTAAAAATGTGAAACTATAGCATCACCATAGTACATATTCTATTTACTGCTGAATATCACTTATGAATGAGAGGAAACACCCACCGTTTAAAGTGACATAACAAGCAAATCTGGTAGTTTGCCTGTCTAGACAGCTCACGCCAGTCTTTCTGTAAGCGAAGCCCCACGGCCCTAGGTCCTTAGGCCATCGAGGGATAGGAAGTCCCACCGCTTTATGTCTACGATGACAGTGGGTAATAGTCAAATTTCAGATAAGCACGTATTTTGTATCTTACAGGAAATAGACAATTACAGACCCTAAGATAATCAGGGTCTGGATTTTGTGAAGAAAGTCAGCTGACTTAAAAAGGTGTGTTCTTCCAGTGGTCCAAATAGTACTTCTTTTTTTTTTTTTTTTTTTTTTTTTTTT
>NW_007727346.1:5863-43804 GCF_000696425.1 Galeopterus variegatus
CCATCCCTATATAGGATCCGAACCCACGGCCTTGGTGTTATCAGCACCACACTCTACCGAGTGAGCCACAGGCCGGCCCCCAAATAGTACTTCTATTGATTTATTTTTCACATAGGTCTGAGCAGCCTGCACTTCTGCTGTTTGACGTGGCCAAAAAAAAGCCACTCGCTGATTCAAGACTTTTGTTTCTAGGTGCCAAGTCGACCTGTCAGCCCTCAGTAGGGAACAGACGCACAAGCTGGAGTTGCAGCTGGAAGAGGGTGAGGGACACCTGGTGCTGCTGGTCACTCTGACAGCATCGGCCACAGTCAGTATCTCTGACCTCTCTGTCAACTCCTTGGAGGACCAGAAAGAACGAGAGGAGATATTAAAGAGATATGTACGTATGTAACCATCCTCCTTCCAGAGTCACGTGCCCGGAGTGACAGAAGTATTTTTGAGAAGCTGTCTGATGGGAAAATCAGCAGAAGGAGAAATCTGAACAAAGGTCAATGCCACACAGACCTTTGCAAAAGCACTTGCATTACCCACTGAGGTGTAGACACTCAGGCTTCTCTAGAATCTCTTCCAGAACAAGTTCTGGATTCTGAGATCCTACTCAGTAATTTTATCATGCAGGGATAAAGGACAGTCAAGTTTATTCAACATAACTTTAAAACTAAGGCATTGACTCTTTGTAGTTGCAATTAAGATTTCTTTGTCTTTCCAAGTTTGGAATGGAGTTAATGGCACTTAGGTTAATTAGAAGCTTGGCAGCTAGGGAGTAAGTGATTTTTGTTTCAACAGCTCAGAAAAGCCTCACTCCATTACTTTAATTATTTTTAATTGAATGTGAAATAAAATTAAAAGAAAGCCTCCTTCCTTTTGATCAAATGTGGAGTAATAAGTGGAATAGTGAGTAACTAAAATTAACTACCCTCCTAAAATTTTACCAAACCAAAATATTCAGCACCAGTCTTCCTGTTTCCCAGCATCCTGCTACTGTGCATTTAACCACATGTAGTTTTCTTGAATCAACAGAGAGGGGAGCTCTTACTCCACCGTTCTCTTTCAATGGAGGCTTGAAAAAGTAAATGCCTCAGTACCCATGAAGCTGGGAGAAAAGCTTTTCCACTTAAAATTACAAAGCTTGTATTGTACAATGCTGCCAGGTGTTTAGAAGGCTCCACTAGACACTCAGCCATGAAACCAAGCTCTAACAAAGGACCACTTTTTTTTTTTTTTTTTAGATTTTAAAATATTCCTATTTGCTGAGTGACATCCTTTCAATAACTGAATTTAATAAAGATGTACCTTATCAGGCTGTGCAGATAACATGAAGTGCTGGTACTAATGCTCTACAATATTCTTCAAACAGATTAGCAGGATGTGTGCTTCAGCAAATTTATTCTGGCTATCTCCACTGAATCAGCTGTCTCCTAAAGCTTGTACAACTCATCCACCAATGGTGTTATCATAAACAGTTTAATAGAGGTGACTTAGCAAGTCTAAATAGCATATATTTTTAAACCACCTAAGAGCCTAAGGTATCGTGTGGCATTTTTTAATATACAATTGCAATTATAACTATTATTTTACATTTTGGGACCCATCAAAATATATTCACCTGTTACCAGAAGTGAGCCTCATGAATCGAAACAATTTAAAAAAAATTAATTGGCATATTAAAATAAAAATTCTTCTAGGTATTATAGTACTGTAGTTAATGGATTAATATTTCGATGTTATCCCATATGTTAAGATGATACTGCTGCCTAGGTAATTAGAAGTAATCCATCTATTATTAATTTTTTTTTTCTGTTTGATGGATTGACTTCCTTAAATCGGTCATTTCCATTCAGAATTTGAATATTTGTTTCCACACCTTCTTTCAAATGTTAGTTATTCAATAAGATGTAAAATATTATGTGAATGTCCCAGCTAATTTTCATATCATATTCTACTCAATATATTAACAAGTGAACCATGCTTAAATATACTTTTTTTTCAGCCCTGAATTTCAGGCACAGGCCTGTACCTCCCTCTAGAGATACAGTTGCTAAGAAGGTACTCTATGCAATATAGCACATGTGTTATAATTACTCACAGAAATACAAAGATGAAGACCTATATTTTAAGTCTTCAAAGTGTTTCCTTTTCGTTATACAGATTATGAACTGGATGAATGCTGTATCATGTCTGAAATATCACTTGTTTTGGAGAAACAGATAAAGAAGGGGTTTTTTTGGAGAGTTATTGATATGTTTTCCTGTAAGAATTGGGGATATTCTAAAGTTGAGTTCTTTTCGTTATACAGATTATGAACTGGATGAATGCTGTATCATGTCTGAAATATCACTTGTTTTGGAGAAACAGATAAAGAAGGGTTTTTTTTGGAGAGTTATTGATATGTTTTCCTGTAAGAATTGGGGATATTCTAAAGTTGAGTTTAAACTTAAGAATTTGATTTGGCTCTGATCGTGGTCATGAAAGTAATGAATTGCCCTACTCTGATACGGAACAGCCCTGAAAAAGCTCTTCATCGCTGTCCTTTAGCTGTTCATTGCTAGGCATTGAAGCCCCACAAATTAAACAGACATTACTGTGTGAGCCATTATTTGATCACCACGTTCTGAAAAGATGGCTAATTCCATTTTTCTCTTTTTTCTTCTTTTAGGAGGAGGAAAGGAGGGAAGGTCAATAGGGGGCGGGTAGTAATGGGTAGTAGACCAAGAGCAATTGTATGACCTTTTCAGAACGGGTATGCTGAACCCTTGCTCCCCCTTGTCACAGTTTAAAAACCAGAGGAGCTAGTTTAGAGAAGAAGTTGTTAGCATTCCATTTTTATTATGACATTTCACAGTCATCTGATTTAATGTCCCTTGACCGGATTGTCCACCGTGAGACGATGGGCTTGAAATGTTATTTAGAGCATTGATAAAAGGTGAGCGGTTCTAAGATGACAGCGAGTCATAAGGCTGGTGGTGTGACATTAATTTTCTCCATAACAGAGATGGAATAAGACGTCACGGTGACAAGCTGTCAATCAGCTCTGGCCCCTCAGAGCATCTCGATGCCATAGGATGGGGTATTGCCTCTCCCGTAATAGAGCTGAACTGAGATGCTCTCCCTGACAGCTGCTGCAGCCATAGAGAAAATATATTATACAGCCTTTCATTAAAAAAATAAAGAGGACTCCTCTCCAGAGCATTTCAATCTTTTCCCATCTATTGAGGGCTGAAAGGATTCACAGCAAATCATAGATTCCTCTGCTATGGAAATTTCTGGCTTCAGAAGCCATCCAGGTTTTGAGGCCTTCTAAAATAACCATAAATAACAAGGCCAGGATACCTCGTGATGAAGAATTGCTGCAAGTTATATTTTTAAACCGATATATTTATTTGCTTTTTTTATTTTTGAGTTATTATAATCTATATATCACTGGCCTAAACAGTTGAAATTTAAAACAAATTGCTGAGTGTCAGCTGACTCGGGGAAATGAAACCATCAAACAATAATTACCCATCCAAATGTGAGGCAGAATATCAGAGCTGAAGATCCAGAAGACAGTATGTCTGAGGAATGAGGTTACTAGTATGAAATGATTCTCAGACATGAGGACTGATGATGTTTGTTTTAGTCACAATGAAACTTGGTTTAAATTGCTCCTGAAAATTAAAGTCCAGGAACCTTTTCATAAAACTTATCCATCATTAGGGTGGAAGACTTATCTGGTTAATAACATTGGGTAAACTCCGAAGTAATAAACTTCCTAAACTTGATTGTTACTGTAAGAACACAACACACCTACAAACCTCTGAATAATAGTACTGCTGTCTAAAGCCCCTACTGTGAAACCCTTAATTAATAGGAATTTAAATGGAGAGAGAAGTGCATTTTTTACTGAACTCTGTCATTTGGGTATTTTAAGTATATTTTTGGTTATAAACAACTGTTTAAAAACAATAAAAGATTAAGGGTTAATCCTTGTGCTGAACACTCTTTAAAAATTAGGCTATGAGATTATACATACATCTGCATTTCCTCCTCTCAGTATACCAGGGTCATAGCTTCGGTGTAAACAATGACTAGTCATACGGGACTGATAAAATTCATATCGCAGCAAGCTTTTGCTCGTCAGTGTTCTTTCATTATTAATAATATGGTGGGAATGCTTTTTAAGCTAGTAACATTTTAAGAAATAACTTTATTATACAAAAGTGTGTTATGCTCCCTGGTCATGAGAAGTTTTAAAGATTATAATAAAGAAGTCCCTTTGATTTACTGAGAAGTAGTGCTCTCATCGTAAGGAAAATGCTATGAAGTGTAAATAAGTGCATATCAGCATTCTATAGGTTCATTTTACTCTCAAAGTATTTGTGCCCATTAATTACACCCCCGAATTATTGTACTGGTTTCCCTCTTTTAATTCCTTCAAGTACTACACTTACTAATACACCACCATTATTAATTTATGAAGTGGAATAGGTTTTATCACTTGGACCTAGTTTTTCCATACTTGGGCTTCTACACCTATTTAAATAGCAAATAAAACTAAAAATTTAAGAAAACTTACTCACCGCTTTTGAATTTGTTTTAGTCATCAATTTGATTTATTTTAAAAGATTATATACATCTTTTACCTAAAAGGTTTATAGAACTTCAGATGCCTTTTGAATTAGATATTGGAAAATAGTCTTTAGATAATTTTACCCTCATCTAGCACATGCAATTTCCAAAAGTCACCAAGAAGAAAATAGTAGTAAAAAAATAATTTATTTATTTATTGTTGATTTTCTTACCCCCAAAGTCTGAAGAGTATTATATAACCAACAACTTAAGATTCAATATTAAGAATTATTAGTCTCCAAACCATCATATCTACAGGTGGGAGATTTCTTGGAGTGCTTTGGTAGAGGAGATTGAGGGACAAAAAGCAGGCATATCTGTTCTATAATTTATTGTTCACCATCTATTGATAATTGTTTATGGGGAGTGAATGTGATTTTTTTATTCTTCCAGAAAATCTACATCTATAGCAGCAATTATCTACATAAGTGTGTGTGTGTGTGTGTGTGTGTGCATTCAGAATGTTGGAGAGGTTATTTGTGTTGGAGAAACATAAGTGACCCTTTGAACCCCTTAAGAAGTATCCTTCGATAAACCATAAAACTTATTTTCTTGGTACACTCTTTGAGACTCCTTAGGACCTTTCTTTTCTAATACAAATGTCGGGGTCTTTCAGAGCCCACTGCGGATATTTCACAACCTGAAAGATGTGGGATTTCTCCAGGTTAAAGTGATCAGAGCAGAAGGGTTGATGGCTGCTGACGTCACAGGTAAGAAATGATGTGATTCTTCTATTGCGCTTATCAAGCAGTATGCAAGGTCTATGCCATTTAATAATTTAATTCTGCATTTCACTGACTGGATCATCAAAATAAATAATATCAACATTAAGGTTCAGGGTTGATCTTACAAAGATTTGCCATCCCCCTGATTTTTATACTATCTATGCTTCTTAAAGGCAAGGTAATAATATATATATATATATATATATTTTTTTTTTTTAAGAAAGCAAAATAGGGCCGGCCCCGTGGCTCACTCAGGAGAGTGCGGCACTGGGCGCCGAGGACGCGGGTTCAGATCCTATATAGGGATGGCCTGTGTGCTCACTGGCTGAGCGTGGTGCGGACGACACCAAGCCAAGGGTTGCGATCCCCTTACCGGTCAGAAAAAAAAAAAAGCAAAATAAGTTTTCAATTGTTGCTCTCTCCAAAGTTCAATTAACTTGTTAGGAAATTTTTTTTCTGGGTATTGTCATTTTGGCATATTGAAGCAATGCTGTATCATCTTTTCTCAGTATCAGCTTCACTTACAGCATCAACACTTGTATTTCAGACACGCATGCAGTCTGTCGAATAGTGCACTGAAAAGTTCAGATGTATAATACTCAATAATTTGGTATGAACTCTTGATATTTGGGGTTTTGACCCAATTCCTTAGTTGTCTAAATTCCTTAGCACATCCCAGAGCTAATTCTGGATCTAAACTAAGCATCTAGATTGTCTGAAAATTTTTTTAACCAGGAAACGGACCTCTAAAAGTGCCAAAATTAGTCTTTTTTCTTAAAGCTTCCTGATTTGGGTATTGCTGTCTCTATGACATATTAACAAATGTGCCGATGGTAATTATTTTTCAATTTCCAGAATCAAATCATTGTTTTGAATTTGCAACTATTATTATTTAATTTCATAAGGATTTGGGGAATATTTATATCATTCCTTAAATTATCCACCTCAAGTTGAATAACAAATAGGACACTCTTGACCAGTTTTTGTGCAAATTTTACTGTTCCTGAAAGAAAGTATCCACTTATTATTTGCAGAAATATGTTTACCACTGCAGATGTTTGGCAAGATGATCCTAAAGAGGTAATAGACTTATTTCAGGGGAACAATGTACTTTTTCTACCATCCAAGGGTCTGCAAATCCCTGTGCCTTTCTTTAACTTGACAGAATCAAAACCAAATTAAAAAATAACATGCTTTCAAACTAAAATAGCAGATGTTTGCTCCGAAACGGCAATATTTTTTAATTTTAATATTTGCATATTATCAAGTGACTATCTATTGTGTGATAAAAATAAAAGTGTTGGGAGTTTAGTTTCTTTAAAAGGTAATTATCAACTCATTTGTAACCAAGAATATAACAACTGTCAAATATTATTTCAAAACAGGCATACCTGAAAATAGTGAAAGAGAGGTAATCTCTTTCCATATATATGATGACTTGGCTTCCTGTGCTAAATAATTAGTGAATGTTAAGTTTATTCATTTTTTTTATTAATTTTATTTCTGGTCTGGTTATAATCAAATTAATCTAGGCACAATAATTTCTTATAAAAAAATTCAAGTACCATTTATTTTAAAGGCTTAGATAACTGTCCATTATACAAGTTGAGTGCAATTGCATAAGTTTGTCTTCTCTTGGAAAGAAGCTGTCATTGATTTTAAAACTTCATGAATATGCAAACTACATTAACCCAGTTGGCCTATATGCCACTATGGAAGTTAAAGTACATGTTCTTTCAAGGCTGGAAAAAATAGAGATATTTCTTTCCTAATGGTTCTATGTAAATTTATGTGAATAACAATAGCTTTTCCCCTAGGGATTCAATAAGACATAATTTTGATTTTATAAAATGAACATTAATTTGGGGAATACTAAATAATAGAGTCACCATTCTTTCCTCCAGTTTTAGGGATATAAATCTAATGATTCCTCATTTCGTTCTGACCTTATAATCTAATGTGCTCTGGATTGAACAAGAGAGATGTTGAACTATTCAGGCAAGAGGATAATTCAGTCTTTGACCCTGCCCACTCTTAGACCTTTTGTGGTCTTTATGACATGTGTGATGGTGGCAAAAATTGAGGACCCTCTATTTAAGTCAGAAATGTCTGAATATACCACCAAGTTTTAAAGTGATCTTTACTTCTGAAAGGATAAATACTTATATATATCCTGGTACCTCCTGGTCTTTGCCATTAAATTTGGGGCACAAATAAGCTCTGTGTATACTTTATCTCTTACTCTTTCAAGGAAGAACTTTAAAGATATGGTGTACATCTCAGTGGCTAATAACAGTCAAGCTCTACAAGATATTAAGAAATAGTTTGAAAAGGGGAATTGAGTGAATAGTGCTGTCTTCAGATCATCAAATTAGCATCTAGGAGTGCTGTGGATGGAGAGGGGGAAGATTTTAAATCACTCACTGATAACTGTGCTAAGCCAGAAATATTTTCTGACTGGGTACAAATGAGGCTATTACTATAAGATGCTTAGGTGGCTTCAGAACACTTTTTTCTAGACAAGTCTAACAAGACAAATTTATATTTAGCCAACTTTGCTCTATTTTTAAAATATTTTTAATGATCTGAACATAAAGTTAAATTTCCATTGTTCATGCAAAATTTTTTAAATTATAATATTCCATCATTAAACATGAGCATGGGAGAAAAAGATTCTATAATCTTTTAAGTGGCCATCAATCTTGCTGCAGTTACAAAGAATTTTTCCTTTTCAAAATGTAAAATTTTTCTTTTGTTACAACACATTCATTGAGAAACATTGTGATACTGTATTAACTCTGTGTGAATAAAGAGCAATTGAGACTCTCTTTGAATGAGTGAGTATAAAGCACAAATTACTTTTTAATGAAACCCTCAATTCTTTCCCTTTCCACAAAAAGCCTATAGCCCTGTTCAGCTGAACACTACTACAGTAGGTCACTTCAGTTAAGCCCCTAATAAACTGTTGATAGTCGAGGGTAGTTTTTTCTTCGGTCTCAATAGCCCAGTGTTGGACAGTGTACTTCAAATCATTAAGGTTAATACAGATTTTAAAAAGAGATTAACTCTGGTGGTTAAGGCCTCAATTTACAACTCCCACACATACACATGCATTGAGCCGGCACAAGAGTGGATTGAAATTTCAGTCAAATTGTGGGCAGCCTTTCACAGCCTGAGAAAGTGGCACTCTGGTTTGAAAAGTTGGTCAGCTAAATTCCTCGTGGGGGAAAAAGTTTGAGTAATTGAAAAATACTGCTCAGTACAACTTACTTACCTTTCAACCAGTCAGTGAAAAGGTTAATGTTTCTCTGTACCATCAAAGAAAAACCCAGAGACTGTCTGGCCCTGTGTTCACTGGGGAAGATTCTCTCTACTGCTAAATCAAGTGTTCCTTAAAACTGGACAGATTGTGACGAAAGAAAGACCAATGAGGGGGCAAATTTTTTTTTTTGGTGGTGGGAAATGGTTCATGTTGTAATTTGTATTTTCTAGCTTCTGATTATTCTTTTCCTTGAGCAGGGCCTAATTTCTGCTTCAACAGAACATTTGAAGTCTTCTATACTGAGTGAGGCTTTCTTTGCAGAGTATTTAGACCTGGCCTATTGGTTCTTTCAAGTTCTAAGAGAAGAAAGAGAAAAGAGTTCTTCTCTTCAGCCCCTCCCCTTCATTTTCCCCTGGGTTTTTTTTTTTTTTTTTTTTTTTTTTGTTCCTGGGGAAAGGGGATAACCCCCCCCCGGGGGAACAGCCCCCCAGCCCCAAAAAGGGGGGGGGGGGGGAGGAAAAAAATTTTTTTTTTTTCCCCCCCCCCCTTTTTTTCCCCCGGGTTTTTTTTTTTTTTTTTTTTTTTTTTTTTTTTTTTTTTTTGAGTTCCTGAGGAAGAGGTCATAGCCTCCCCAGGGAGATCAGCCACTCAGTCTCAGAAAGAGTGAGATGGGAGAACTGTGAAACCCTTCAAAAATGCTGTACCTTTCCACTGTATTAAAAGGTACACTAATACAAAACTCCACCCCAGGAGAATTGATCTCTCAAATTAATGCACCATCTCTTTCAGGAAACAATAGAGGGAGAGGGAGAGAAAAGGGAAGAGAAAGAGAGAATTTTGCGATTAACAGAATCTGTCACTGAAATCGTCCCACTAAATGAGCATATCTTTTTCTAAAACAAGGCTTTGCATAAAGACTTGTGACTCACCAGTCTTGTAGTCTGGAAACCTACTAGTTATTAAGAGAGATGTTTACTACCCCTTTATTTGCATAGACTTTTCCCATGTTTTTCTTTTGGAAAACTGTCTTCATTGTTGGAAAATATTTAAGTAACAAAACAGCAGAAAAAGACATGCTACAGTTTTTTTATCAGCTTCCGTGAGAGTCTTATTATCTTAAGAAATAACAGTTAGCAGCTCGGATTCATTAGCAGAGCTAAATTTAAGCCCCATTTGACAGGCTGCCTAGAAAACATTTTGTTTTGCTGTCTGTGGGCTTTAATTAAGATGTGTTCAATTTCAGTCCTCTTCAGTCTGGCCCCCGCCCTCCCACCCCCCACCCCCAACTTGCTGTGTCACAGACCGGCGATCAGACACTTTTAGATGGTCCGGCCCATGACTTTGACCTTCTGCACAGTCCGGCGTTCCCTGGGGAACCGTTCAACTCATGAGGTCTGATTTCACACTTCCAGGATGCCTCAGCTCTCTTAACAATGACAGGGAGACAAAGCCCTTTAGAGCTGGCCGCATGGGGACTTGTTTAAATTGGAAACCAGAGAGGAGTCAAGGAACAAGGTTATGGGCTACAGAATAGTGCTTTTAATAAAGAGCTCACAGCTCTGGCTCAGCTCAAAGAGGTCTACCTCTGTACAATTAATTGAGCCATTTATCTGGAGCATCTTAGGCCTCTACTTTCTCACAGAATTGTGTGGTAAATATCAGCTAAGAAGCAAATGAGATATGCATGAAATGAATTTTAACACTTTGATTACTGTGCCTCCAGTCTTCATTAAAAGTAAATTTATTTGTATTTCTGACCTCATTATCAGTAGGCTGCCTGCATTTTTATTGGTTCCTGTGATTTCCAGCTTGAGTGTGTCATGAAGGTATATTTTATGCAGAGATTTGGATTTATTATTCTTGGTATTTTCCCTGAACATTATGGGTCTATTCAGAGAAAGAAAATGAAAAGGCAGCTGTATAGAAAAAGGCAAGTCTGTTCTTTGAAAGTTTTATACACAGTTGGAGAATACCAAGCATATATACATAACATAGACAAGATATTGTCCTTTAAAAACATTAACTTTTTGTGGGTTACTCTAACAAATTGCATGAGGTATATGTACTTGTTACTTCAGGCGGCCCATGGAATACAATTGCTTTATTGAAAGAAGTAGCTCAGTCGCTTCTTTTATGGAATTGTAGCAGTCTGAATTTTTAATAGCATGTGCCTTTAGTTGCCATCATCATATTTAATAACAGTGATATATGATAAATGCAGCCTTAGATTTTATGATAATTATTTAAAACCTGTGTTAGGAGAGGAGAAAATATAAATCCTTTAAACTCTGTATAGTTCCATTAAAGTACTATATAAAATATAGTGGAAATCTTTCATATTTATGGATTATCAAGGGTAATTTACCAAATAAAACAGAGTTATGTGCAGATATTCTTAATTTCTTAACTTTTACTATCTTAACATCTTAAAGTTATATTGTTTGAAACAAAAACCCTAAGTCTTAACATAAAATGTATTGAAAATTTCCCAAGCAAAGTATGCTTTATTTCCATTATATAAGCTAATGTTGTCCCCATTCACTTTTTAATAATTATGCTTATAGAATACTTTTAAGCAGATAGTATACTTTGAGAAGACATTTCATCCAATTTATAATGCACCAAAAATATCCAACACCTGGCATTCTTATCATGATAACATACCTAGTTTAGAAAACAATATTACACACACACACACACACACACACACACACGGTAAATGTATTAGTGCTACATAAATCTTTTCCTTAAGAATGAGACTAAACAAATAAAAGCATCACAAGGAAAGAGAGCAAATCATTGCTTTTCCTTATTTTATGTCATCACCTCTTTTTTTTTTTTTTTTTTTTTAAAAAGATGACCGGTAAGGGGATCTTAACCCTTGACTTGGTGTTGTCAGCACCACGCTCAGCCAGTGAGCGAACCGGCCATCCCTATGTGGGATCCGAACCCGGGGCCTTGGTGTTATCAGCACCGCACTCTACCGAGTGAGCCACGGGCCGGCCCAGTCATCACCTCTTTTATAAAAATAAAAGTTACTTTTCTTATAGTAATTGCATTTTTAAAAACTAATCACATTCTAATTATAGAAATGCAAAAGTGTTCTAAAATCAAACAATTGATATCAAGTATTTCTGAAAAGAGAAATGAAAATAATTTAGCACAAGGACTGCTGAGGCTGGTGTCTGAACCAGTGTTTTAAAGGGAATTACAGAAATCATGTATGATTCATATGCAAGTCACATGTTAGAAGAAACTGTTCTGGAAGAATAGGTGGGATGACAAAAGAGATTAATAAATGGGTTTGATATGCTCTAGAGGTGAAGGACTATGGGCCAAGAAAGTGGTGGTCCCACTATCAATGGGAAATGAGGGAAAGGGAAATACTATAAAATAATTAATTGGGTTCTGTGAAACTAAGGTTACAAAATGATCCTTTGAGTAAAGAAATGGTGAATTGCTGATTTGGCTTGGAGGGCTACCTTGAGGATTTCACTCAATGCTTGAAGACATGCTTTCAGATGTACAATCATGGTTTAAAATGAAAGTATTATTCATATTTTGTTACAATCTGGTTGTGTAAATAAGCAATGCATTTCCTGGAATGATGAATCAGGGAAATGCTGAAAAAAGAGAGGACCTGGATTTAGGGAGATTTTTTTAAAAATCTTGCTACAGAGGTATTTGAGTTATATGGTAGTACAGTTAGACTCACAAATGACTGAACAATCAAGTCCAAAAGAGTGATTATTAAAGGATTGTAGTTAATAGGGATGCCAAGTAAAGGGATACAGGGCTCTGTCTTTGATCTGAACTGTTCAATGTATTTACTAATGACTTTGAGGAGATAATTGACTACTTCCTTGTTAAACTTGCTAAGAGGGCTAGTTAACTCATTTACGTACAATATATGTATATAATACCATCTATATATCATGTATAGATACATATACAGTATATATGTATATATACATATACACACACACTAAACTACTAAGCAGACTAAAATAATAGGTTTAATTCAACAAGATGAACATTAAAAAGTATAAATCTAAAGTCTTTCCTGGGTACAAAACAGCATGTCCTGCTTTAATAGTAGAAAATATAAAAAAGCCTTTAAGGTCTGAGATGAATTTAAGCTCCATGAGAATGAATAATACATACATCAATTTTGTTACATTGAATAAAGAGAAATGTTGGAACAAATATTTTATTGTGGACTCATCAGACATGCTTGGGTGTGAGTTCAGTTTTGGAAGCTACTCTTTAAAGAAGGATATTCACTAATGGGAATATTCTCAATTCTCAACTGGGATATCTGGTGTTTTAAAATCAAGTCAATTGAGAATAGCTTGAGGATAATGATAATAATAACAATCATAATGGCACCTAACATTTACTGAGCCCCAATCACATGTCAGACACTACCCTGAGCTTGGTACAAGGATTATCACAACTAATCTCACTACAACCTTATTAGGTAATATAGTTTTCCCAAGAAAACTGAGATGTAGAGCGGTTAAGTAACATGTCCGTAATCAACAAACACACACACACACAAACACACACACCAGTTAATAGACGGCAGAGCAGGCATGCTGATCCTGATCTTTCCACGAAAGCCACCAGCTTACTTGTGCTGGAGAAAGGGAGATGTTGAGGGGATGCGATTTCTTTTGTTAGTTATTGAAAGGCTTATCATGCGGAGAGTGTAGATAAGAGCTGGCAAGGGGGTAATGGCCAAGGTTCAGGCCCAAAGAACAATCTTCCTTCTAGCAAATTTAGTCAGAAGGGGATTTATTATAAAGTAATAAATCGATCGAAGAATCTTTGGGGACAGGAAGGTCCTAAGAAAACAAACCCTAAACTCAGCCTCCAGAGATAAGTACTAAAGCCACTTGGCAGAACCAAGGATTTGCTGACATTAGCCAGCAGAGAAGACAATGTGACAACTGCATACATGATTTCTGCTTGCAGTCTGCAGCAGCAAAATGAACTCCACAGGCTCTCATTTAACTGACTTCTAATATCAAACCTTAGGCAAGTACATCTGATTGTGCAACCTAAATCACATTTGCATCTCTAGCTGCAAGGGAGTCTAGAAATATCATTTTCAGCTTCATGGCCTCTACAGTTCAGGAAAAAACACTAGAAGGTAGTTCAAATGGCTGCTCACAAGCCATTCACAATATGTAGCACAGGAAAGCAAGCAGTGAAAATTGGTTACATACGAGTACTCTAGGTGATAGGTGCTGCACTTGCACTTTACACCTATCATTTCATTTAGATTTTAAACTTACTTCAGAAGGCAAATCATAAAATAGATCAAGGCTACAGAGATATAATTTTATGTACAATGTAAAAAAGCATTTTTCCAAACATTATAATTGCCAAAAAGTAGATCTGAGTATTCCCGTGGGGGTGGTGATTTCTCCATCATTGGAACTGATGAACCAGAGCCTGAATGACCACCTGGTTACAAAGGGGAGGCAAGCCCTAAATTAGTTTTTGAACTTGGCCTCTAAGGCTTCTTTCCAAGTCTTTATATTCTGAGATATTGCAGTAGGCACCAAGATCAATATAAGACTCTTGAATGAGGTATTTTGTAGGAGACAAATAAAAAGAGACATCATTCTTAAGGCAAAGACTTGACAGATGACAATTTTCAGTTGTCTTTGATCAGTTAATATATATATATATAAAAGGTTTGATCTCCTAATAATTTTTTTAAGGCTGAAACATTCTATTTCACTGTAAATAATCTCTTCAGCTAATTGGTTCACTTATAGAGATGCTTATCTGAAACCTTGTGCTTTTCTAGGGAAGTCTAATTGAGTATATATTTACTATAGGTCCTAAAGCACCTAGGAAGGCTTGCAAAAACAAAGCAGCTTATAATATATTTTTATATTCATTTTAGACCAAATGACTTTTGTGTTTCTAAGCTTGTTAACAAATCACTTGCATATAGTTTCTATATTAAATATGAATTGAAAATGAAGTCTTTGGGCCGAGCCCATGGTGCACTCGGGAGAGTGTGGCACTGGGAGCACAGCGATGCTCCCGCCGTGGGTTCGGATCCTATATAGGAATGGCCGGTGCGCTCACTGGCTGAGCGGGGTGTGGGCGACACCACACCAAGGGTTGCGATCCCCTTACCGGTCACGAAAAAAAAACCAAAAAAAAAAAAAAAGAAAATGAAGTCTTTGGGCCGAGCCCATGGTGCACTCGGGAGAGGGTGGCACTGGGAGCACAGCGATGCCCCCGCCGTGGGGTCGGATCCTATATAGGAATGGCCGGTGCGCTCACTGGCTGAGCGCGGTGTGGGCGACACCACACCAAGGGTTGCGATCCCCTTACCGGTCACGAAAAAAAAAGACCAAAAAAAAAAAAAAAAAAAGAAAATGAAGTCTTTAAATGCTTTTATTATAATTTTTCTAAACTCTTAAAAGCTTAGGCATAATTTTCACATGGCCTCTCCTCATTTTATAGATCCCATAGTCTCCCTCTTCTTTCTTTTCCAGTTTCTCATCTGTTTCATTTTACTTCCCATTCTTCTGTATAAATTTTGAGCTTCCCAGCATCTATTGAGATGGTTCAATTCTAGGACTCAAGAATGCATCTAGTTATACACAATCCTGTAAATATATTCTTTTGCATCTAGTTCTAGATCCCAAGGGAAATAAACTCACATTTACATTAAGCTTTGTCTATTTCCATTAGTCACAGTTCTCAAAGTGTGGTCCAGGAACATCTGGAGATCCCAGAGACCCTTTCAGGGATCTGTGAAGTAAAAACTATTTTCATGGTGTTATTAAGATGTTATTGGCCTTTTTCACCTATCTTTTCTCATAAGTGTATAATGAAGTTTTCCAAACACTACATAATGTTTTACCACTCTGATGTTAAAACTTACTGATTTATTATTATTATTTTTAGTGGATTAAT
Source organism: Galeopterus variegatus (assembly GCF_000696425.1). NCBI lineage: Eukaryota > Metazoa > Chordata > Mammalia > Dermoptera > Cynocephalidae > Galeopterus > Galeopterus variegatus. The sequence continues at coordinate 21,407 of NW_007727346.1, forward strand.
AAATATTTTTAATGTTCTCATTTTTAATTTCTAAAATGGTAAATTTTTATAGATATAGTTCACATAAACAGAAACTCTGAGATCCTCAACAGTTTTCAAGAGTTTCTAAGACCAGAACATTTAAGAACTGTTGCTATAGGGCAATGCTTATCAATTGGGGGGAGGGTAGTGTTCTTCCTTCGGTGCTTTGGAGATTTTTGAGGAAGTTTAGTTGCCACAATGATTGGGGAGTGTTACTGGTGCTTGGTAGCTGGGAGCTGGGGATGCTAAATGTTCTGCAAAGCATTAGACAATCTTACATAGTGAAAATTGTCCCATGTCCTGCATGACTAACTGGAGACATTGATATAGGTTTAAAATCTATTTCATGATTATCTGAGTCTAGATTGCATCCTGAAATACATATTATTTACTCAAGTCTTGTGAATGGCTGCCATTTTAGGATGGTGTCCCAGGTCATCCTAAAATGATCCTTATAATCTCATTCCCCATTGCTTCTTTTACCTCTTCTACTAATACCCCCATTGCTCACTGCACCCCATTATCAGAGGCCCTGAGCACACCAGGTTTGTGGTCTGGCTCTTCCCTCTGCCTGGATCACTTTTCTCCAGGTATCCACTAGGCTACTCTTTCACCTCCTCCAGTTCTTTGCTCTGACCTCACCTTCTCAAAAGGTCTACTTCAACCACCCTAATTACATCTATAAACTCTACCCCACCCCCACATTCTTTAAGCCCCTTATCCTACTCTCTTTTTTTCTGCTTTCCCCTAACATGTATCACTCTCTAACATACAACATAGTCTACTTATTATCTTCAATATTTATTCTCTTCTCTTCCCTCCCCACTGCAAGTAAATTCCAAGAGAGCAGAGACCTTTCTCTTTTTTGTCCATATGGCCTGGCATCCAGTAGGCACTCATTAAATATTTGTTAAATAAATCAATGTATGATTTTATTGTAAACAACTTCCTTTTAAATCCTCCTTTATTATAGAATTCAGATATTATATTAAATTTTGATATCATGTAGATCACTTTTATTTTATTTTATTTCAGCTTAGTAAAGAGGGCATTAAAAAATCTTTAATATGAAAAAAAAAGATGTATTAGATCTAGTAAGTTGAGAGCCATGACTCTAGGCTGTCAGTTTTTCTGCCACAATGAAACCTGCTTTATGACTTAGTGAGAAAAGAGACACCCTATTATTACTACTCAGTCCCAGAATCAGACCCAGTGGGGACCTAGTGAAGACTGTCAGTTAATGTAATTCTACCAATCAGATGTTTAAAATATGTTTAGGTCAGTTGATGAAAAAGGCTAAGGTCAAAGCCCCATCTCCAGTGATCTGAGGAGGCTCGGAAGATGTCTTCAATGTATGTTGCTTTTTGTCCTGATGGACCCTATGGAATTCCCTCAACTATAACATTGTTATATGTTATGATTGAAATTCCAGTTTGCAAAAAGGAAAGATGGCAACCTTCATTATATATTTTTTTAAAAAATTAAAGTATAGCCATTTCAAAGTGTGGCAAGTGAGGAAATTAAACCAAAGAGCTTAATTTGTGCAAGGTAGACCCAAAATAAAAGGCCCCCGTGGGTATGAATTGCTTTCTATGCTGTTGAAAGCCTTCTGTGTTTTCAGAAATGGCAACAAAGAAGTGATCACTGGGTCCCCATACACACACATTTTTATAGCACATCACATGCAGCAAACTGTGCTACTTGTCAGCAGCAAAATGACCCTGGACAAAGCCCACCACTGATGGATCAGGATTAACTCTCTATTCTGGGAGCACGAATATCATTCAGTATCTTTTGAGTGACTTTAATGCTCAAAACAGTAGTTTGCACAAACTGTCATCCACTTGTCCACAAAACAGGTAGCAAGTGAGCAGGGGCGGTGCAGACTTTCCCACAGTTCTTTATCAATATGTCAGTGTTGTGACCTCAAAGAGCAAGAGCTAAGAGTGAGACAGAATTAGCTACTCAGTGCACCCCATCTAATCCTTGGTGCTGTTTTGAAGATTGCCAGGAGAGAGAGAATTGGAGACAATTCCAATGTTTGTTTGTATTGTTGTAGGAAAGGCTTTTCACCAAAAGAAGAATTGTGGTAATACTGTATATGTTTTAAAATTTGTAATGGATATAGTTCTATGAGTTAGGGTAAAAGAGTCTCTTTCTAATGTTAACTCCCATGGAAGATTTTTTTTTTTTCCTATAAAAATCCATAGGGAAAAAAATAGCCCTGAATATTTAACTAGATTACAGATAAATGCATCAGTCCTAACATAATATTTTCAAGTGTCTATGTCATAGTAGTTATGAAACACATATCTAGGTCTCTTGTGTTATAGACACCTTATTAAAGGGATACACAAATAGATTTAAGCTAGATACTCCTAATCATAAATGGTTAAAGGCAATTTTTTACGTGTCTGTTCTTCACTTCTAAAAATGCTGGTGAGAGAGATGTACGGTCACCATAGATCTCAAGGGTCATCTCCACGGGGAAATGATCTTCGTTTCCTTTCCTCCTCCTGTTCTAGAGTTATAGAATGGCTTGCTTCTTTCTCATTGCTCCCGTTGCACCTTTCACTTACCTTTATTACGGCATTTACAACCCGGTATTATAATCGCGTAGTTACGTGTCTATCATGCCCACTAAATTGTGCATGCCTTGAGAGCTGGACTATGTCTTAATCATACTTATAATTCTGGGGTGAGCAGAGCAGACACTCAATAAGTATGAATGCTTCAAAAGGCATTCCTATTCCTATTTCTCTCTAGAAAATTGTCAACATGGAAAATTATCATAGTCTCAAGGAAGGCTGATTCTCTTGTAGCTGTCACCCTCACTCAGCACTGCTGCAATTTCTATCTTCCATCCAAATCAAATTTTCCAGTTTCTTGCATTGCTAACAAGTGGGAGGAGAGGGATAGGCACTTTTAAGCCAAAATTATGGAGGTTAAGGAAAAGCCCTTTGGTACCTACAGATCAGTTTCAGTCTTATGACAAAAATAAATGAGAGGGACACAAGAGATTATACAATCTGTGTTCTCATACATTTAGGCTCTTTAAATATTCAAAAAAATTTCAAAAACAATATGCTGCTTTCATTTCTTGCACTTCTAGCAATACAGTATTGAATAAAAACATTACAGGGGACTGCTTTGTGTCACTCTCTGGAGCTCTGCAGAATTCAGTGCAGTTTATAGACATCAGCACTCCACTCTGTAGCCAACCCCACAACTCAGGTACTGTCAGCAAGCACAGCAGCATATCACAGGGTCTAAATGGAATGATAAAAGGATGAAAGGAAGGTGCAATTAAGGAGATAATTAATGGTTAGGTCCATCACTAGTATTTCTCTGATGGTTTTTGTTTGTTTAAGTGGCAGATAATCAAGGCTGCAAAATTTAGGAACTGAAAAGCCAGTCATTTAAAGCATTATTTAGCAAACCAGATATGCACATTAACTATGTGTAGCCACTTCTTTAAAATAAAACTGTAGTGTACGCCTTTTAGTGGTGAGTTTATAGAATTTGATATTGTACATTTACTAATATTTTGGTTGAAATTGCTGTTAATTTTTAATTGCCCTTGAATCATGCAGTGGCAGAAGGATATTTTCTATATTAGTAAAAAATAACATAGTGTGTAAAGACATGATGTTGGCATTCATTACCAATAACTGTAAAAGATAACTTTTTAGAAGGAAAAGATGAATAGAAATTAATCATAAAATTGCCTGCTCTTTCCTTACCTAAATTTCCTCTTTGTCAGATTCTAGTGATATCTAGTCTGAGCATCTTGTTGAATGCTTATTGTCCTTGAAAAAAAGGACTGGCTTGGCTAAGCTCCATGAATTATTTTCTATCTTCAAATAATAATATTAGGGCATATTAGACTGATGGTTCAATATTGACATCTGCAAATCCTGTTGGTTCTACCTTCAAAATATATTCAGCATCCAACCACTTTCCACCACTTAGGTGATTGCAATAGCTTCCTAACGTTTCTCCCTATCTCCTCCGTTGCTCTCTCTCTGCTGTACTCTCCAAATCGCAGCCATCAGATCACATCACTCCTCAACTCAAATCCCTCTGAAAGCTCCCCCTCTCACTTAGAGTGAAAGCCAGTCCTTTCAGAGGCCTGCCACTCTCCCCAGACCTCTCTGTGTCATCTACTACACCCCCATCCCACCCTCCCAATTCATTCCTTCACTCACACTGGCTTCTGGATATTCCTGGAAACATCAGGAACAGCCATTTTCCTGGCTTTTCCATGACCTGTTCCTTTGGGTAACTAACCCAAGGCTTACTCCCTCACCTCCTTCATTTCTTTGTGACTATATGTCACTTTCTCAGCAAACCTTCTCTGCAGCCTTTTTAAGAATTGCATATACATACGAGCACTCCTCATCACCTTTCCCATTGCTGTATTTCTCCATAGTACTATAGTCTTCTAAAATACTGAAATACGTATTTAATGTCTGTCTTCTTCCTTAGTGCAAACTCCATGAGGTCAGGGATTTTTAAAAATTGTTTTATTCACTGTTGTCTTTCTAACACATAGAAAACTGCCTGGGACATGCAATAAATATTTGTTAAATGAGTGAATCTATAGTCAGAACATTACTGAGCTTTTCCTATGTGTGTGGCCTACTAACTACTAAGATATGGCACAGATATTGGGGAAGGTCTTGCCTAGTGGCTTACATTTAAATATATTTTGAAAATTATTTGAATTTGCCTTTTTATGCTTGTGCCTGAATTCTATGGAAGAAACTAAAGTTGTTGATGTATCAGATAAAACCTATTACAATGTGTTTTAATGACCAAAATACTCTTTTATGAACACTATTTTCTTTACTGTGTGTGAATTGTAAGTGAGGGTGGTAAGAGGTAGGGCAAGATGAATGAAGAATGTGGGAAAGAAGATAATACAGATCCTAAGCTAGAAGTAAAATTTTCAACAGACCTCAAGGACTTCCAGTTCTCTATTTCTTATTGAAAATTATACCCAAGACCCAAAATTGAGACTACCATAATGTTAAGATACGCAATTATCCTTGGGTGGATGAGGCCACTGAACTAACACACACATTAAATCTCTTTTTTAATAAAAAATTAATAAATTAAATTAAAGGTGAGTCAAAGTTTGTACAGCTCATTTTAAGAACTACAATATGGAAAGTAAATACACTGCTGTATGGGAATACATAGCTTATCTGTCAATAATAGCTAATGAATTCCTTCCCATTAAAATTTAATTGAAAATCTTCAATGATATTTAAGCTTTCACAGAAGTGTAAACTACTGTGACTACAATTCACAATGCATTTAAAACAATTATTCTTTATCATTAAAGTTAATAATATGCACATTAACCTCTTATGTAGTCTAAATCAATATTGTAGCTTAAAAGATATGACCTCTGGACAGCTTTGTCTAAATATTGATTTCATTGTCATTTGTATAAGATATCAAACAAATTACATGCTGCACTAATATCATTAATGCTGCCCCCACAGAGCCTCTGACTTTATGGGTTCTTATAATACAGGACATGACATTACAGAAATATTGAGGACATCACAAAACATAATTGCAGAATGGATAAGATTTGACTACGGCAGGGCAGAGTCACTATAAACAGATAACTTCCAAATCCTTTACTCTCAGTGGACAGAAAAAAATACTGCTCTTTAACATGCAGATTGGTTCTTGATGTTAAGTTTCAAATCACAGAATTTTTTCTGCCTCAGAGGGTCTAATTTACCTTCTTGTGATGCCATAGATACCCTCAGAAGAAAGTAAATCTTAGTGAAATTAAAATGTTGTAATTCTGCAATATACCAATTTTCCCCAAATAAACTTGACTAGATATTTCTATTACAAGTCACTAGTGAATCAGATGAGTTGAAAAATATGTGCATAAGAGTAAAGGGAGTGAACTTTTCAAATGGTCATTATAGAATTAAGTAAAAAGTGATTTAGAGATGGACATGCATCACCACATTCTCCCTTATAATTGGCAGTTAGTCTAATTTTTGTAAAAAAAGAAAAGAGAGAAAAGAAAATTGCAAATTAAAATGCCAGCTATATAATTTGCTTTCTTTTACTTTTTTCAGGTTTTAAATTGTTATGAATCTTAGCGATTGATAACATCCAGTTACATCAAACTCTATTTTGATGGTGGCTTTCTAAAAATTCTTAAAATTTTACTTCAGTTTATTTTTGGAAAAGAGATATGGTCATGATTGTGACACTGAACTGTCAGTGCTATTTATACTAAAAGTATTCATCCAAAAATCTTTTCTAGGTAAAAGTGACCCATTTTGTGTGGTAGAACTGAACAATGATAGGCTGCTAACACACACTGTCTACAAAAATCTCAATCCTGAGTGGAACAAAGTCTTCACATTGTAAGTAGGCATTACCTTGGGCTCATTTCAGAAGTGGTGTTACGTCTTATTTTTTAGTTTTTTAATGTGTCTGTTTACTCTTAACGGATTCACAACTCAATGCATCTGGCCTGCCTTTGCTAACAACAATGAATTTCCTAACTTCCTGTGAAACCTGGGGAAAGGGTACGCCATTTTTCTTTGTTTTCATGGACATTTTTTTAAAACTATGATTTGACTAAGGGCTTTGCTACCATTAACTGAATCGCCATACTGCTTCTTCCTTTTATACTTTCCTTTGAAATTCTTCCCAATTGCATTGACACCCAGGAGGACAAAGCTCTGTTTGTTCCATTGCTGAAATCAGCAAACGATCCGGTCACAAATTCGGCCGATGCTTCAGTTTTGGTTTGTTTCATTTTAGCACAATAAGAATATTAAGTATTGTCCTAGATACCAAAACACCCTTTGAGTTAATTTCCCTTTTGTTTTAAAAAGTTTGTAAATCTTTTCAATCATGCTGGTGGTGCTACACTATAGTGTCTCCTAAGTTCGGTTTTTTTGCGTGGGGCTTTAGAAATAAATTCCGAACAAAGGAAAACTCTCCAAACAGAAGTACTTCTTAGAAGTTTTTTTAACATAGTTTTATTTTTTTGTGTATGAAAAACTGCTAAATTCCTCATTAATTTCTGTAATGTCTCTGCTTAAGAGCCAGTAGCTAATCAGAATTTAATTATCCAACCAATTTATTTTTAAAGAATTCCACATTTTTATAAGAGATGAAAGCCTGGACAGGAGACTTGCACTCCTGAGAAGGTTGTGGAGAGTGTTTTTCTCTGGAATGCATAATTGAATGAATAGGTTTGATTATTATCAAAGCCATTAATTGATTGTGCCCTGATAAAGCCTCTTCTCACATGTGGTTGGGATTTTTCAGTAATGAATATATTCACGTTTTTGTTTTCTCTTAATTCATGTTTTCTTGGTAAACAGTTTGATCAAAGAATAAATGCTATCAACAATTTGTGCTTATTTTTCCAGAAACAAAAATATGAAGAGCTCACACAGTTGTTTATTAACATATGTTGTCTTTGGAACATAATGGAACACTACTTAAAATCTAAATTCCAGGGTGGTACAATAGCTATAAATGTTACATTTTCCTCATTCTATTTTCTGTTTGTTAATTTTTACTATAAACCTAACAGAAACTAAGTCAATGTTTTGATGAGAGCTGTAAACAAAAAGATGTCTTATTATTATAAAAAATAATAATTATATAAAATATAGTGTGAGTCTTACTGATATCAAATCTGGTGGTGTTTTATGTGGGAATAATGGAAAGATAGGAATTATTGTGATAATGAGACAAAAAATCTAAAAACCACCAGTGCCTCCTATTGATTTTTTTCAATAACTTATTCTGTGCCCATCCTGCTGGGAAATTATATTTCATTAAAAAATTATAACTTGAAATTACAATGGTGTTCAAAATTTCAGATAATAGAACCATCACTGCAGTCAACTAAGGTGCATTATGGGAAATTCTGTCAGATTTCAAGCTATCTTGTATATGTGTGTATGCAAATAGCATACATAAAACACACACACAAAATAAGCTGGAGCTTTCTAAATTTTCAAAACCATTTTCATTCGTGTTTCCCACTGATAAAATCTTTTTTTCTTACATATACTTATTATGCAGCAATGTTAAAGATATCCATTCAGTTCTTGAAGTGACAGTTTACGATGAAGATCGGGATCGAAGTGCTGACTTTCTGGGCAAAGTTGCTATACCATTGCTGTCTGTAAGTTTTATTCACCTGACACACTGTTCTGTGTTGCTTTTGCTCACGTAAAAAAAAAAAAAAAAAAAAAAAGGAAAAAACGCAACAAAAAAAAAACCCTTAGCTTTACGTCTGTCATTTCTCAACCAAGGTCTGTAATAAGAACACTAAAAATTTTAACATACTCAATTCACAGCCATGTTGAATCCCATGATAGTTAATTTTTCCTGACAGACTTGATCCTGGTAATGAACAGGTACTTGTCAGAATTGCCACAGTTGTTTTGGGTTCTCTGTCAGTTTCAGCAGCTGGGGGTCAAAGGTCACTGAGGGAGTGTATTCAGTGGAGACCGCGAGACAGACGGCTGTCATGTCCTTTTCCCGCAGATTCAAAATGGTGAACAGAAAGCCTACGTCTTGAAAAACAAGCAGCTGACAGGGCCAACAAAGGGGGTCATCTATCTTGAAATAGATGTGATTTTTAATGCTGTAAGTCTTAACTTTGGCTTTTTTGTACTGCTAAAGAGTTCAGTTTCATGAAAGCTTTTGTTCCTGATTTGTAGAGAATTTCTGTCATTCCTCATTTTCTCTAAACCTTGATGTATCCTGGAGAATACGCTTCTGCCACTGCCTGGCACACCCAGGCTTTCTGTTATAGTTGGCGACTGCCGCTGCGGTTGTGCTCTGGCCACTACCTGCTGGCCTAAGAAAGGGAAGCGCATGCATGTGCAACTGTATACATTTATATTTTATGAGCACAGCAGCCAGAACTTTGCAACTTTAGAAATTATTGCAAATTGAACTACGTGAAAAACTTGTAAACATTTGTAATATATTAATCCATAACAGACACATATGTTGATGTACAGGTGAAAGCCAGCTTACGAACATTAATACCCAAAGAACAGAAGTACATTGAAGAGGAAAACAGACTCTCTAAACAGGTAAAAAGCAAGGAAAGATTAATCCCTCTGGGAAGACCTGATGATATCTTAAAACGTTGAAGTAAATTCAAATAAACTTCAGAGGTGTAGAGGGGGGAAGACTATGGAATTTTTGATCATCTACTTACTGAAAATTGCTCTTTCTTTCTTACTTCCTTTTTTTTCCTTCTCTTTCTTTCATTAAAAGATCAAACAAGGACAATACCAAACTGATAAATTGGATAAGGGTGGTCAGAAAGGAAAGGGGATACTGTAGGTGCTGCATATAATGGATATGTATTCATGTGTTGGCAACAGAATGATCATTTTGAACATAAAATACAGTTTGATTGCCATGGAATGTGTAAATGAGTATGCCAAAAGCTGAGCTTCAAATATATGTCCAGACCACCCACAGGTATGGTGCAGGTGTGTGTAAAGTGAGCCCAGCATAAAGCTCTTCCCTCTAATACAGATCTTCTAAGAAGATCTCCATCTTCTAAGGGAAATCTTCATGTTAATTAAATTTTAACTATGATCTTCTAGAAGTGAACTTTTATTGGCATTTTAGCTAACAAAATAGAAAATCAAGAAATCTGATTTTTCTATCATGAAGCAATTTTCAATTAAACTTGATACCTGTGGCTTATAACTTTAAATTAGGCTTGATATCAAGTTAAGAAAAAGTGCTAAGAAAAATGTTTACATCCAATTGACAGAGCTATAATAAAATGTATTTGTTATGGCTATAAATTTTACTGAACTTATTCGTGCCTTGAAATATTTAATAATTTTTTATGATATTAGAAGCCTAAATATATTTTTTATTTTTAATTGAATAAATTCACCAAAACAGTGTGATCTTAAGTTGTTTAAAGATAGTGTTACAAATTGTAACATCTATCTAAATAGAAATACACATTACATTTCTCCTTAATTATAGACAAAAGTAACAAAAATAGCTGTTAAATAAAGGTGATAGGGGCCAAGAAGAAAAACAAATAGAGAAACTACTTAGCTTGAAATGAATTTCAGTTTCAGCAAATTGTTAAAACTGGGATGCACGTACATGTCTCTGTATTAACACATATATTTTTTGTTCATTTGACTTCGGTAAATTTCACATAGCTACTTCTTAAAAATGCCAGATCAACATTGAAGTATATTTGGAAGTAGCAAAATATTAACCTGACGACATAATTATTCTAACTATTAATATACCTATATGTAATTTTTTGAGCCGTCATGTAGTACATGGGCTATTCTTTTTTATAGTTGTAGGCATGCCTTAGTTTTAAATTTTAAATTATATCAATTCTCATATACCTTTTTAATGAAAGATTTTGTAAAGCACTTGGTTGCCATAAATTTTTCCCTAACTCCAAAATTATGAAAAAGTAATGAGAAACTATAGAAACTGTAGATTAAATTTATTGTGGGGAAGGGGAGAAGATAAAGAGAGATAATATGATAGTAAAAAAAAGGGAAGATTCCTACTAAAATTGTAAAAAAAAATTATTTTCTATAATAAAGAAGTACTTGACAGGTTTTTCTCTAAATAGAAACATTCCAAGTTATCCATTTCACTTTGAAATATGTTAAAGCATTTGATGAATCTTAAAAACACAATAAAATTTGAGTTTAAAATTGTTTCATAATATGTGAGTAGCTAAAAAAAATTTTTGATCTGTTAGAGATTTTTTTCTTATGAACAAAGGTTATCCAACTTACACGACAACATTATTTAAACATATACATTCAGTTAAGAATTTGTTCTTATGTCAGTTCTTTCCACTTTCTCCAGAAATACTTTTCCCTTTAACTTGTGAGCCAAAGTGCTTGCTATGTTCCTATGTTTATTAACTTTCTAAATCCTTTTTAAATCTCAATTAGCTTGAAGAATTTTTCAGTATATCTGATGGTTTTTAGTCTTGCAAATTCTAAAGATTTTTATTTTCCTTACAGCTGTTACTAAGAAACTTTATCAGAATGAAACGTTGTGTCATGGTGCTCGTCAATGCTGCATACTACGTTAATAGTTGCTTTGATTGGGATTCACCCCCAAGGAGTCTTGCTGCTTTTGTGGTATGATCATACTGTATTACTTACATTGTTATTCATTAAATTCAGTAATCATAGCGGCTTGTTTCTGTGGCTATAGTAACAGTTATGTTGATATGGCCATTTTAAAACTCATATTTTAAGACTTGAGTGGACAGATTTGCCGTGGGCAGGAACCCGATGGATTGTACAAGGTCTGAGTCCAAGAATACATCCCCCCCACCCCTCAGATTTCCGGAAAGCAAGACATCTCAGCCAGTATATAATTTTTTCTGTGACAGTTAAAAAGTAAAATTTTACATATTGCATAATTCCAAATCCCAACAGGAGAGCCAAGAAAAGTCCTCAGTGTGAAAAATAATAATCTTGACCATCCTCAATTTGATTTTATTCATTCTATAGCTATTTTTTCAAAATATGAAAATTATTGGCAGTAGAATGCTACTTGGTAATACTTTAATATGTGAATCAACTGGAAGTGGATGTGACCTACTTAAGAGACCTTTTATTATTTCTGAGGTTTTCAGTTTTTTAACAGTCGTAAGTGAAAATTTGATCTAAATAGTCCTCTAATAATGTTCATCTTGTAGCCTTTTACTTTGATTATTTAAAAACTGCTGATGAGACCAACTGTCAGAGCTAGAAAATCCAAAAGAATACTTTCCTCTGAGCTTTAGCTGGGATTTTCTGCTCCCATGTTATTTTTGCTTATTCAGGATTTCAGTATGAAGTTTAAGTGGAGTCCTTCTTTTGAAATCCTTTATTTTATTTTCGTGTTTGTTAGAATATGAGTACCTTATGCTTCCTTATAGCTGCCAGTTTAGCAGAATAGGACTTTATTATGGGAGCTTACAATAAGAACTTTAATTATAGTAACAAATCAACATTTTAGTATTACCATTCAAATGAGTGTATGCACATCTGTTTAGTACTTTGAGTTCTGTCCTCCTCTCAGGCCTTGTATGGGACTTTCATTAATGTCTGAGCACATGGAACAAAGAGTGTGTATGTCCCTTTGTGTTGTAAGTTACCAGAAAGTTAGGCAGCCTGCTTCCCATAGACATGTTGTTGTCTCCTTAAAGAAAGCAATTGTCATTATCATTAAGTTTTTGTTTTTGTTTTTGTTTTTTATATCTCCTTCTCTCACTGTTCTTTTAGGAGCTCTTTCAAATAATAAATATATCAGGGTACTGCTAAGAAAACTTTATTCTGAGTTTTCACTAGCATACAGGCACTTTGATGTTAATGAGAAAAAAAATGATACTGTGTTTCTATGTATATTTTATACTATTACTTCCAGGTTCTATGGGGCCTTATAAGAGATGCAAAAAAATTCTGCTGAAAAGGTCATGCTGCTATTTTTGATCTACTCCTTCTAAAGTCATTCCTCACAGCTGTTTGTAAAATTTGAAAACAAAGAAATGTATATAATTATATCATTTGTTCAGGAACATCCATTCTGAACACTTTAGAATGACTGTGTTATGTAAGTCTTCATAAACTTCTGGCTTCCGGAAGTCACTCATGTAAAATGAATTCAAGATGGGAATTTTTTTTCACAATTTCCTTTTGATTCTAAACAGAACAAAAACCATTCAGGCACTGGGATTCTGAGAAACAGGTACATGTAGCTGATATTACTTGAGTGATTTTACTGTAAAGGAGTCAAAGTTCACTGGGGAAGAAATGTAATAATATCTCTCTTAGCTGGTGGTCAGTTTTGGATAGATTCTGTCCTATGAAACATGAGCTGAATGTAAGAGCCCCACAAAAAAAGCAGCAGGAGCAAGAAGGGTAGGAAAACGGCCTGCTGACACTAGCGAGAAAAAAGACCACAAACTACAGTGGGAACACACGTGAGGAACTCTACAGGAGTTTTGAGAAGAAACAATAATATTAACTGTGTTTCACTGGAAAAAAGAAGCACTAAATTACATTCTATCAAATGTGATAAAAACAACTAATAACAAAACCAAACTTCATTTATTTACATCTGCCCTGGGAGTTCTATGAGAATGGGACCCTGCCTTTTTCATCCTGGTACTCCAGCATCATCTGCAGAGTATCTAGCAGATACTCTCCTAGCAGAGCAAGCTCCCAATATAAATGGTTGACTAAATCAGTTGACCAATGATGAACCAATCAATCAATCTGAAAATGTCTCTTATGTGGAGAAACTCATTCTTCAATGATACCAGATAAATAAGGGTTTGCTCTAATAAAGCCAGTTAGTAAATCATGATAGACATACTTAATAGTGTTGTAGCAATTTTCCCTGAAGTTTCCATTTATATTCTAAACCATTTCATAGTCTTTTATCAATCATCTATTTTAACCTCAGATTAAATTCTGATAAAAATCCTTATAGAATAATAACTACTAATATTTACTAAGCACTTACTATGTTGCAGGGAACTGTTTTTCATGAATAAAGATCCTTATATAATAATAACTACTAATATTTACTAAGCACTTACTATGTTGCAGGGAACTGTTTTTCATGAATTAATGAATTTAATATTCTCAACAACCTTATGAGGTAGATTCTATTATTTCTCCAATATACAGAAGAAAGAAACTGAAGAACAGATAAGTTAAGTACCTTGCCCAAGGCCACACAGCAGATATTATTTCCTTTCTAAAAGAGCTTTAAAATATCTACCTTGTAATTTTGATACCATAATAATTCAGAAAATTTATTATAGGATTTTTATTCATCTTGTAGATATTAAATGATGTATTTTAAACCAAAATGTTTCAAAGACATCACTGCATACCCAGAGCCATTTTAGGCCAGTTTATTGAAAAGAACTGCTTTCCATTAGGAGAAGAGTCTGAGCAGCACCCCCTTGTTACAAACATATTGTTCCCATCATTCCATGTTGATGGATCATGGGTCTATGGTTATAACATTGGATCCACTTGGCCCACTTTTTCATAAATGCACCTGCCTCATGGAGCACATGCAGTTGCACCATTATACAGCTCAGTTTTAGGCCTAGATTGGTAAACTTTATAATGTTATGTGCCTTTTTTCTCTTCCGTTTTATTTTTCTTTTCTAATTTACTATCCAAAAATAAATATAGAATAATGAAATCAAAATGAAAAACAATAATTTTTTTTGTCCCAATATCAATTAAAGTGGAGAACACAAGAAATGCAGGGTTACAGCAGCCCCAGCCTCTTTAGCACTATCTATGTGCTACAGGGAAGATTCAAAGCAAGCTGACGATATTAGAGGCTGAAACTGGTCTGGAAGGTGATGGATAAAATCTAAGCAAACACGTTTCTGGGAATGTCCTTGTTTTTGTGTGTTACGAATTAGGTTTTTAAATTTTGCTATGAATATTGTCTGCCGAAGAGCGGACACAGACGTGTGTATGGTGCAGAAGGCACTGCTTGTCTCAGGGAATCATCTATTGTAGATGTGAAAATGTCTCATAAATTGGGCCTAATTTTCATCAGGCTCTTGACCAGACATTTGTGTTCTTCTGGATGTCAGTGGGCGCAACATGGAAAAAAAAAAGAGTGCACATTCTCTCTTTCTTTTCAGTACTGTCATTTCTCACTGTAATGAGCACAAAAATAATTGGACAACTGAGCTATCAGTAAAAGGACACACTTCAGTGTGCGTCAGAGAATTATTTTACAGGACAAACTTTAATCTTTAAATGTGATTGTAGATAATTTGTGGTACCATCTGTCCATTTGGAATTGTTTTAGCCTTTTCTGTCGTTATACAGTAAGTGCCGCTGTGTTTAACATTAACATTTGATATTTTACACATTTAATTTCTGTTCTGCTGTGTGGTCCTTGGGGAACGGAGCACTAGTGCTACATGAGAGAGACAAAGTATTGATCAGTTAACATTTCAGCTACATTTATGTATGTCGCAAAATTAATGAAAATGCCAGACAAAAATGTCAGAGTGCACAAAAAGGTAGAATTTAAATTTGGTACTTTAATGAAAAGTCTTAAGATGTGCATTATCCAAAATGTCCGCTTGCCTTTAAAGTACAATTCCTAACAGAATAACTAAAGGGAGACACATACTTTACCTAGAGGAACAATGAACATGAATTATGAAGGAATGTCAACTTCCCAAGGTACCTTGTGTTCCAAAACGGCCTGTTCAAATGCTTAACTGTTAGTCATGAGATACATTTGTTTCTGTTCATATCTGGAAGCTACTGGCTTCAGCCCTCTGTCCTGACCAGCCTGTGAGGCAGGCTTCCTACTGAGATTCTCTCCCTGGGTTTTCCTTGGTATCCATGAGTTCCTTTTGTGTCAAAACCGAGAATTCCCTCTACAGCAATTCATCGAGGCCACTCTGGTTCATTACTCATTCCTTTCTGGGTCCTTTTCAAATGCCTAGTTTTCCTTTGCTTCAAGATCATTTGTGCAGCATCTTCATTCAATCCCATTTTTAGTAAAGGATCACATTCGGGACAACAGCTACTCTCAGAAAAGCTGGGCCATTATGCAAGAAGAGAGAAAAAACAGAGGTGATGTATGCAAAGAATGACATGAGACAGCTCTGTGTAGTCAAAAAGTTGCCTAAAATTCCTTTTACAAAGTCAAAAAGTATTGACACTTAAGAGTTTCTAGTACTACAACTTTCTTTTCAGTATATAGATTATATGCCCAGTTCATATGGACATACTGGCACATCAATCAAGTTAATACTCAACGTATACATTTTTTCCCAAATTTATCTCAATTTCAGGGAAGAATTTTTTTTCAAACATTGTCCTGTGAAAAATTGTAAATTAGGTTTCCTTAAGCATTGCCTTTCACAAAACATTGTATATAACTTCTTGCAATTATGCAAGAAAACCTCCCAAGGATCACAATTTAGAAGTGGGTTGGGTTTTAGG
Organism: Galeopterus variegatus; assembly: GCF_000696425.1. Lineage (NCBI taxonomy): Eukaryota > Metazoa > Chordata > Mammalia > Dermoptera > Cynocephalidae > Galeopterus > Galeopterus variegatus. Next base: position 37,462 of record NW_007727346.1, read on the forward strand.
ATTCATCACTATTAGCTAAAATCAACTCTGAATCTTAGGCAGTGTAGCAAATCAGATAATAATGGAACAAAACATTTTCTCTAATCCTTCCTGAAGAATGATGCTCTAGTTCAGTTTGCAGGACTATTTAAAGTGTAGCCATTTTTGTTTTGTTTTAATATCTGTTAAATATACAATGTAGGACTTCAAATCAGCATTTAGTTCTCTTTAAATGATGCTGATGTCCTTTTTTGTTTATTTTAATAGATGTCATCAGAAGAGCTTTCTGCTCTTTGGAGAGAGGTAATCATATAGAACACAGGGTCTGTTACTCTCTGAAAAGCTCATTTCTCCTAATTTTCTATTTACAAGAAGAATGTAATCCCTATAGCAGGTCACACTCATGTTTTCTATGATCTCTGCTCTTTCTCCTTGTCCTCTAACATAGGAAGTACTAAGATGCTATAATCTGGGGAAGTCTCCTTCTGTGGGTGATTTGGGGAAAATAAAAATATTTCACTTTTTTATTCTCAGGTATAGTGTTGTGCTATATTATAATCAAATACAAACTTCTCATATCACCAGCATAATATGATACTCTATTTCTCAGGTATAGTGTTGTTGTGCTATATTATAATCAAATACAAACTTCTCATATCACCAGCATAATATGATACTCTACTGGATCCAAGAATTAGCCTTCTCATGAACCTCAGTGGTGCATGCAATGAAAGTTAGGGTGGGGGAGGACACCAAAGCCTCAGTCAGTGTGGCCTTCCTCTTGCTGTGTGGACCCTGTCCCACTTCACCTCAAGCTGCTTTTTGCATTACTCATCTGCTAATTTCAGCCCCCAAACTTTTATGAGACCCTTACAGAATATATTGTATGGTTTGTTTTACAAATGAGTTGACTAAGGGTCAAAAAAATCATACAATAATAAATCAGAGATGTCTCCTCTCTGTCCCCAGATTCCTAAACCAATGTTCTTGTCTTTTGAAGGATTTTCTATTATCCAAATTCAATTTGAATTGTAACTTACATGTGTAAGACACACACGTGCTGAGCAAAGTGGCCAGCCATATTCCATTGCAACATATTGTTATATAAAGTATTTTGCAAAAAAGAAAGTTTAAATGAAGGAGATAATTATATAATTTATTTTAGTAAAATTTTCTAAAGTAAAAGTAATTACTCTTCTGAATGGTTGTAGATTGTAACAGAGATGCAGTCATTAATATACTTATGTCATTAAGTTCACTCTTCACGTGTTTTCACGCCCCTTTGTATCAGGCAAACATTAAGTAATAGGAATAGGATTTTTTTGTTGTTTCATTTTTCTATTTTGACTAGTTGTGAAGATAAACCTTAGAATTATGAATGTACTAGAGTTAATTTATCAAGAGAGACGCTAACCCGAAATGTTAAGGAAGTTGTTCCTGTTTTTCTTTGCCCCTTCTCTTGATATCATTTTACAATATCGATTAATATTTTAACATGTATTAAGAATTGGGGATAGACAGATTAGCCAATCTTTGCCACAGGTAGGTCTGTAAGTATGACTCTGTGTTGCATCTTCTACTTTGTTGTGATGGCAGGGGCCCAACACCTCAGCAAATGGTAACATTTAGAGACCAGTAACAGAGTAAAGATGTTCACACCAGTCATCAGCTACTGGCTCAAAGGGGAGTAATGAAGAGAAAATAAGAGAAGAGCTAAGAAGCGAGGAAAGATGGAAAGGTGTACACAGATCTTTGGATAAAAATAAAAGTCAGCCCTGATTTTAAAAGAAGAAATAAAAGATTTTAGAGACAAAACTTGGCTTTTATTTGATCTTAAATCAGTGTTTCTTAACATGTTTTCATATCCCCCTAAGCAGAAAAATTTCACTTAATTTAATGAGAGAAATGAAATACTAAGGAATAAGATTTTGTCAGGAAGTGTTGAGCTTTGGAGGGCCACAAATCATTGTAATATCTAAAATTTTTTTGTTCCACCCCAAGAACCAGTTTTTATCCCCTGGGTATCATATTGCCCATTGAGGATGCATGCTATCAATGACATTTAAGGTAAGTTTAACCATATTTATGTTCATATTCTTGGTAGTAAAGTGTAGTTAGGATTTTCTGTAGTTTACATATGATACAAATTATTCCCATAGGGAACCATTCTAAAGCAAGAGAATTTGTGATCTCTACACAAAATTATTGACTACACTGGAGTCCAGTTAAAGGAAAGACTTTATTTGGCTTCATAGAGACTGAAGAATTTGATCTTTCCCCTCAAGGAAACCCATGAGAGTATTTTCTTCTCTACCCCAATTCCAAGGGTGCGTTGTTGAGCTTCACCAAACTGGAGAAGTGCATCGGACACGAATTGAACTCTGGACTAAGTAATATAAGCTCTCTCATTATGAGGGTTTGATGGGTTCTGTTCATACATTCCACTGTATTCATGATTAACAGATAATCTTTACATTCTTAAGTGAATATCATATGTCAGAGATACAAAAGCATATTTCATTAGAATTAATTACCTATTAGATCTTCATTGGAAGGGCTGGAAAAAAAGGTTACGGAACAGGAAAGTTGTTTAAAACAGTGAAGATACTTGTTCTTCTGGTTATTCTGCATGGCAAGTTATTTTTAGGAATAAAAAAACCCATTTATTATTGCAATGTATCAACAGTATGTAAATATGTGGTGTTTTATACCCCATAGATGTATACAAATAATTAAACTGCATTTTCCATAGTTAGCCTTCTACATGGTTCCTGCCAAGTGGACTTCAGGCAATGCTTAAATATTTGAGACAAGAATATTTCACCCAGTTTTGTCATAAACTGTTGGTAAATTAAATGATATTTCCTTTAGTGAATTAGAGAGACCTTTTGGATTTAATTTAAAATAATAGATCACCAACATTAAAAGTAGTCCATTAATTATCCACAAGACAGTATACCGAGGTTGTATAGGAGAGGTATTATTTGAGTACATGTTATTAATAAAGTGATGGCTGATACTCAGAGAAAATTAATTCATAAATGTAGAAGTTCAGATAGCTGTTTACTTTTTTTAGTTAGGTATCAATATTAAAAATTTAAGAGACTCAGTATATACCTGGGTTTGTTTAAATTCTTTGAAACAGAGTTTGGTTCTTTCATTGCAAGAGCCTATTGCATACCTCAACCAAGAGTATGGTATTTATAACAGAGAGCTTTAACCTGGATTCTTCTAACTTGACTGAGTGTGCACTGTTTCCTTCATTTTTTAAATTCTCAGAGTATGAGCCGCCAACCACAGTTTTATTTGGGTCAAATATCTTGGCTGATGTGTAGGTGAAATGGGATGTTTTTTATATAGGTTCCCAACCTCCAAACAAAACATAAAAGTCTATTTTGTAACATAGTTGCTTAAATCTTGGAACACATTTCTTCATAGTGGAAATATCATAGGTAATGATATAGTACCACTCACAAAGCCTATCAATTCCTTTGTAAAGTACTAGCTGGAGAATGGAAAAAGCACATGGAGAAAGTTGATTCAGTGGAATCATGGCTTAGTGCTCAGAATGCCAGGAACACATCTGCCCCACACCACTCACAAAGCCTGTCAATTCCTTTGTAAAGTACTACCTGGAGAATGGAAAAAGCACATGAAGAAAGTTGATTCAGTGGAATCATGGCTTAGTGCTCAGAATGCCAGGAACACATCTGCCCCAACCTCAGCTTCAGGATAGTGCACCTTCCTAAAGGCAAAGGCAAGGGACCTAAAAAAGGAAGAGATTGTGTGGGCTTTAAACAGTGCAGATGAAGTCATAGAATGTAACAACTTAAAGGGAACTTAGAGATTATTTTACAGGACAGGAGACTGAAGTGCTAAAACTAACTCACCTTTTCCCCAATTGCTAGTAATGGAAACTTCAAAGACAACAGCAATGAGAAGATAAGAATAAAGTGAAGTTTATCAGTCAAATAGTCCTTAAGAAGAAGAAACCAGGTATCTGACATTGTCCTGTAGAATTCTAAGAGTGTAAAACTGGACTCTTGATCTTTGGTATTTTGGTTAAAGAATGTTGATCTGGAAGGGCTGGAATTGCCTACTTGCTATAGTGAATCTGCACTCACTCCGTTTAGTATTATTCCTGCAGTTTAAGTGATAAGTGCATACCTTACGTTTCAATGAACTTTTCTATTAGTTGAGATCACATCACACCATAGATCCCAAAAACACTATGCAGATATGTGTGTACAGTAATAATGAACTCTTAAAGAGTTCATTGTGTGTTTAAGTAAGGTACATTTAAACAAGATATATCTGACCTCTAAAGAGCATAAAGGACTTTTTTTCCAAAAGTAAATGCTGACTCATTAAGAATATATTTTCCAGGTTTCAGACAAATATATATATTCACTGAGTTACTTAAACTGTGTATATTGATCCATATTGATTTAATGGTAGCTAAGATAAACCTGTCCATGGCCTAAATTTCCATTAGATTCAAGCCAGGAAAAAAGTGTATATACTTGAATTATTTTTAAAAAACTGGTAACCAGCTTTATTGTATTGCTGTCTTCCTAAATTTCCTTTAAAATTATGTAGATCCAAATTATTCCAGCATAAAATTAGACAACATAATGGAATGCTATATTCATTTACAAAGTAGCGGCAGTACTAAAATAATAATTTAGGCATATTTTGAGATACCATTCAAATTTGTTGGGTGTTGCCTACTTCATCATATAAATTACGTGAGGTATGGTTTGCTATAAACTTGGTGCACCAATTTATTGCAGTTGGAGTTACTGGAGTGAAGAAAGGTAAATTAAATCATCCAGATGAAATGCTTTGAAGTCCTTAAGTAGAGGGGACTGTGGATAAGTCAGACTTGAATAATATACATGATCACAACAACACAGGTCTTTGTTTCCAAGAGCTAAGTAGTCTTTCAAAATCTGTATCAGTATGAAAAAGTAATTAACTTAAATTATTATTGGACAATATTCTATACTGGACCTAAGAATTAGAAATAATTCATAAGGAAAAATGTCCCAACAGTGCTTGGTGAAAATATATGGCTCTTCCTCCAAAAATATGTCAGAGACATATTTGATGATACCTGGGTTCTATTTCTAACTGACTAGAATGTTTAACCTAAGTTTAAGGAACTAGGAAATAAAATAGATTGTAAACTGAAAAATGTCATTTGTCAGTATTTTTAATCCATTACCAGGGCCAGTGACAGGAAATAAATTCAGGCTGTTCTGCTTGAGATGCATTTCAGTTGCCATTAACAGGTCTTCCCCCGTTTTCATGCACACTCAATAAAGCTGCATTGAATGGCTGACTCAGATGACTTCAGCGGCAAAACTTGAAGTTAAAGCTGTAATATTGTACAAGAGACCCCTAACAGTAGTATCAGATGAGGCTGAGGATAAATGCAGTATATCAGGCATCATAAAAGGGTGAATGGGGGATACATTTATGCCCTACTCTATCTACTATGAGATTCATACATAAGATTCACACTCATTATTCTCGTCATCTTAATGAGATCAGTGTGGGAACATTTCTCTCCTCTCTCTTAACTGTCAGAAATGGGACACTCCATTATTTCTCCTTCCTCTCTCTGCTTTTAAGGGACTCGTTATATTTTCTGGGAAGGCCAGAGATGTGAACTGGTTACAGCAGACAGCCCCGGAGTATCACACATAAAGGCTTCAGGACTTTAGGTAGAAGCCACAGAATTAGTCTTTCTCTCTTGCTCTCACTCTTTCTCTCTCGCACACAATTTTATTGTCTTTCAGACTTTTATCATCTGCAGTGTTTCCCAAGAAGAGAAAAGATAATTTCTGTATGTGGAGGAAAATAGGGTACCTAAGTATTACCTCTAATTGCTGTTTTCCTTCTCATCGGGTCTGTTGCCCTAATGAATTTTGCACACAATCTTCCTAAACGAAGTCTGTGTACAATTGGTTCAAGTGTCCAAACCATAGACAGGTCTAGCCTTGAACTAAAAGGGGGAAGGAACCAACTTCTAATGCATCTTATCCACAAATAGACTTTCAGATCTGTCAAGAAACAATCACTGTTTATAATTAAAGTTGCTAGGAGAGATTTTTATCACATTTTTAGGTCACAAATCCTCTTAATCCTTAAGGATAATAACCAGAAATTATGGAAATATCTTTTATGTGATCTAGGCTATTGACCATAATATTGTAACCACACTGTTTTTGGTACTGCTTTCCTTTAGAACAAGGAACTCGTGTGTTAAAAGATTCCCTTTAGGGCCGGCCCGGTGGCGCACTGGATAGTGCGCCGCTTGGGAAGCGCGGCGGCGCTCCCGTCCGAGGGTTCGGATCCC
>NW_007727346.1:44729-58316 GCF_000696425.1 Galeopterus variegatus
CAAGTAGGAACATATCCAAGGACATTCGCAACACCCCCCTCAAACAAGCTGTTAGAGGTTGATACACAGTTTAATACTCAATTTTACTTACTATGTTTGGCATATGTAACCAGGCCCTTGGGCTCTTCCTTTTTGTATTTATTTCATAATTTCTAGTGTCCCTTTACCGAGTAAGGAGAGAGAAGACGTCTCCTATGGGAAAGGCCCATCGTGTTAGAGATAAAGGGTCTCTAGGATGTGACTACCTTTTTACCCTTAAAACTATCCTTTCTTTCACCATTCTCCTGTCTCCCCACCAGATACCCATCTGGGCACGTCATTATCATGATATGACTCTCATCATCTGCATTATGGTCCCAGACACCCTCTGCCTGTGTCTGCTATATTTTACGTCACTGAAACTCACCAAGGCCTTGTATCATCCCTTAGGACTTGTTCCCTGTAACTTTCAGGATGCCAACTAGACAGTCTGATGATCAAATCTGTTATCTAGGGGTGAGAATAGGGCCGCCCCTAAATAACATGCATATTTAATCACTGGCCTTGTGGACGAAGTATTTCTGATTTTCTTAGATATCTGAGTTCTTATTTACAAGCAGGTTTAAAAGTCTGTAATTGAGATTTCAGAGAGCAAGTAGAGCCTTACAGTAGCCCTCAGATAACACTGTGTAGGAAATTTCTGGTCCCAGCCACTCGCAGGAGTGCCCTTCTTGGTTGGTGAGAATCGTACATCTTCCTTCATTACAGAATGATAAACATAAAACAATCCAGAAGAGAATTTGTCATAAAGGTTTTCTGAGCTTGGTAGCCTCAGAGTGCTTTTCTCTGTGTAATACAAAGTAAACAAAAGCAGCTACCCTCATAAGCTTTAACAAACTGCACTTCTTAAACACAAAAACACAGGGTTAAACCTTCTCTGCATAATGAAGCCTCATAGCTGTAAATTTTCAGCCACCAGAACTGCATGTGAAAAGAAAGGATAGAATCAAAGTTATACTTTACTAACATCCCTGCTGCTGTCCATTTCTCTTCACCTCGGTAGAGTTCTTTCTAATGCATCTATCCTTGCTGACCAAGTCTTTGCAATTTAGATTTGTAAGCTGAATTCAATGTAAGAATATAAATTGTTTCAAGGATGACAGATTACATCTGGTTTCTCCCCCCCCCCGCCCCACCAACCTCCATGTTCACCTTTATAACATTTTTTTTCAAAAAGTAATGTGGTTTAAAAATCATTTTAAGTTTCCCAACATAAATGATAAAATCAAATATTGGATTCACAAACAATAGCCTTTATTGGTTTGTGACAAGTGATCCATCTTTTTACATTAGTGCAGCTTTCTGAACCAGATTATTTTTCATAATTGATAATTTGTGAGTCATATATTTGTTATCTGTTCTTTTATGGCTTTGAAAATAGTGAATGATGCCAAAGATCACTGAGCTTTTATAAAGAAAATTATTTTAGTATAGTTTATTGGCTGGCATTTTCTGAAAGTATGTTACCAGTAAGTTTTGCAGAGAATGTAACAAAGATATAAGTAACACCCCTTGCTAGAAAGAGACTTGATAGATCTAGAATTCACACTTAATGTGAATTTAGTTTTAGAATTCATTCATGTTTAGCATGAGAACAATGAAAATGCACAAATAAGAAAAAAAAATGTTAAAGGTAGTTCTGCAAGCTGATAGTTTTGTTACATTTATGGGCAATTTTCCCAATACACAATTCACATTAAAACACAGTAGTTTTCCTTGCTATGAGCATTACAATTATACCAACAGAATAATGGCATTATTCCTTAAATCAATAATTTTAGTTGATTTTGATAGATAGCTTTAGGATAAGTATCCACCAACTATAATACAATTTTCATTATTTAATTTTGTATTTCATTCCTAAAGCCTTCTAAAATGCAATGGGAATATTCTTACCTTTATTACAGTTTATAATTATGTTATGGTAGGGTTAAGGGCTTTACATATGAATTTATTTGCCCCAAGTAAATAATAATAAGGCCTTTAAAATCTAGTTTGCCTAAAAGGGCAATATTAAATTTTTTTTACCCCTAATTAATAATTCTCCCACACATCTTAAATATTCTCACTAATCCTGTTCACAATTACAGTGACTGAAAAAAATCATAAGTCAGGTGGAAAAGTAACAATCTAATTTACTGAGAACTATATAAAAGGAAAATTATTTTTAGATAAATTAATAATTTCACAGAAAACTTATGAATCTGCTTTTAGAAATTATATCATTCTGTCCTCAATCTTTATTAAAATTTCTCCTAAACAATTTTATTACAGAGAACTATTTCTAATAAAAAGATTATCTACTTAACTAAAATAAAACTGAGATCATTTAATCATTATATAATTATATTATGATTACATACAATTAAACACTATATATGAAACATTTACTCTTCAGGAGGGTCTAATAGTAGAGGGAAAAAACCACCTGTAGGTTAATGCCTTCACTATTGCCACTTTTAAAGTTATAGATTCTACTACACATATTTATTACATCACCTAATTGGTTAAAATTCATACTTGAGTTAAGAGAAATGCTGAACAATATGCAGTTGTTTATAAATCAAAATAAACTAGCATATTTATTTCTAGCAAATGCCTTCTCTTTGATGATTTTCTTATATTTGAACTCTAATTGAATTTCATTCAAGATTATCACCTCTAAATATTTCAAAGATATAATTAAAATTTTTATTTAAAACTAAAATTAAGTAGAAGAATGGTATTCTTTTTTCATGCAACCTGAACATGTGCTAAAATGTGCTTAAAATTGAGAATGTGTAGAACATCTTCATCAGATAGGCAAGCAGCATGTTTGAACTACCATAAAATTTTTATTTAAAACTAAAATTAAGTAGAAGAATGGTATTCTTTTTTCATGCAACCTGAACATGTGCTAAAATGTGTTTAAAATTGAGAATGTGTAGAACATCTTCATCAGATAGGCAAGCAGCATGTTTGAACTACCACAAATAAGTATAATCAATACATTTCAATAACAAAGGAATGTGTGAACTATACACTTAGTAGTATTAAAGACAGGTAACTTTTTGTGTATCTTAGAAAATGTTGACATTGCTATTTAGCATCTGTCACACTATGGGAAGAACTCACTCTACCTTCTCAGATGTTTCATTGGCCTCATCTATGGCATGCACACTGATGGTGGGATATGTTTTTTTGTACATATGGAGTGACAGACTGTCGATGTGTTTTAACCATAATATATTATTCAGTTTTGAAACCTACTCTCTTTAGAGTTGAATTTTCTTTATAATTAAAGGGAAGATGCATTTCTATTAACTTGCCTTATATGTTTAAAGATCTGCATTGTTAGTCATGCTCCATATTTTAGAAAATGTGGAATATTATATAGATTACTGAAAATTCAATGTTAATTTGATATTTTTTGCCAGTGAAAATCAAAGTCCTTTATTGTAAGATGGCCTAACATCTGAGCTTCATAACCAAAATTTCCTATATTTTCTTGAAGAAATACAGTTTTAAAATATACAATCTCTAGATTACTCTAAATATTGAATGTAGATAGTTTTGAACAAATAAATTTTAAAAGCTTTATAGAGTCAGGGAGAATGTAATATAAACTGTCCCTTCTCCCCACCACCACTGCCTCATGAGGTTTGTTCAAATCAGGGAAACTAATTCCAAATTTTGTGATTGAGCACCCTACCCCAAACAATTAAAATTATCAATATACATTTTATAAAGGATTTATGTATAAAATCAATATGGATTTAGGGCCGGCCCATGGCTCACTCGGGAGAGTGAGGTGCTGATAACACCAAGGCCATGGGTTCGGATCCCATATAGGGATGGCTGGTTAGCTCACTTGGGAGAGCATGGTGCTGACAACACCAAGTCGAGGGTTAAGATCCCTTTACCGGTCATCTTTAAAAACAAAAAAAAATCCATATGGATTTAGAGGTATTATAGTACATTATTGAAAGAGAACCTTTTCCCCATTAGAAGAGCAATTTACATTTTTCAGAAGATAAACCTTCAAGAGAAAAAAAGAGAAGTTATGCAAAACTCTAAAACTGGCTTGTGGTTTTAAAACAAAAACTGTCAATGCATATACCAATGTGTATTGTGCAATCTTTGCGTGCTCCTGGGCTTATCTACTTGTCAATAATTTACGTGCCATTATATAAAATTGTTTCTTTTCCCCCTCCACACCAATTGTCTTGTATGTCATTCTGCTATTTGGCCAGTAGGTAGCAATCTTGCACCAGAAAAGCTGTCCATTTACTCATTTATTTAGGCTGGAAAAAGCTTACAACATTACAGATCTGTTAAATATAAGCAGTGTTATTTGCATAAATTCCAGACTTTAATGATGATCTGTGGTCTTGAAACAGTGGCCTACAGATTACTTATGCAGTTGTTTGGCCTCAAAGTTCACGATTTTGCTCAGAGGTGACTTTACTTTGCATTGTGACCTCATGTAGGTGGGAGGCAGCAGAATGTTTGGGTGCATAACCTGGCATCTTGAAAATCATGAGGCCTCTTGTCTGAAATGTATCACTTTGTCTCTCATACAGCCTTTCAGATAAAAAGAAATCCACAAATCTTCTAAAATATAGTCCTTGTTAGCAAAGATTACAAAAGGGCTTCTGAGTCAGGCACTCTCTTGCATTCAATGAGGTAATGCTGTTATAGTATCTCAGAACCTTTTACCAGTTCAGATATGTTTAATCTTACTTCTATTAAGAAATAGTTAAAAGCCAAAAGGACCAGCATAGTTACTGTGAGTAGTTATTTTTAAATAAATACTGCAAAGTGCCATTGTTTATATATTTTTTAGATGGCAAAGAGATAATTTCCCTCTTTTTTTGCAGCAGGTTTTTGGAATTATAGACAGCAGTGTATTCATTCAAACAGTTGCAGAGCATGTGTTTCGTACCACAGTGTACCTTTATTTCTAATTTGTGGGTTGAAAATAGTACATGATGTTTTCAGAATTGTAACTTTTGGTTTATTTCAGAAAGATAATCTTTTGTTAACAGGGCTATGAGGGGTATTCAAAAAGTTCATGGGAGGATTCTTATTATGTTTTAATTCATTTTTTCCACAAATTTTTTGAAGTCCCCTTGTATTTGTCCAATTTTGATCTACTTTCATTCTGCCATTCCTTTCCTCATCACATTGGCTGAGTGCCTACCAAATGGCCAGGCCCTGTTCTAGATTGGAATTCTGAGCTGGTTACTACCTGACCCCTATGAAATAGACAGAGGTAGGTTACAGAGGAGAGAAGACACTTGAGCTGGTTCTTAGAGGATGAATAGGAGTTTGATGGTAAAGAAGGGTAAGAAAGCATTTTAAGCAGAAAGAACAAACAGCACATATTTATTAATATGTATTGCTAGAAAAGGTTTAATCAGCACCCAAATAATAATTATCACTTCCAGAACAAAATATTTGTTTTGTTCTATTTTATCATTACTATTGAAATATTAGGTAATTGAGAGCCTGTGAAATTTTTTATATTTTATTATAGTCGTATCTTACTGAGGAGGGAAATCAATTTTAATTACACTAAAATCTCATCAATTGTATTTTACTTTTAGGTAATATATCACACCTATAAATGTCTAATTCCATGATGTTTTTGTGGAGTTCAAACAACTTTAAACCCTCATTTCCATGTATATTAATTTGCTATCAAGGAATCCATTGGATTTTAGTGAATGGAGCCTAATTTATATTAGGAATCATTTGAAAAATTTGTTTCTGAATAATTTTATTTCTTAATGTGGAAAATTATATTTAGGTGGGAGAGGCACTAACTTTTGAATGTCAACAACTATGTCAACATATTTCAAACTGTCAGTATTTTAAGTGTCAGGCGTTGACCAATAAATTAGCAATATAGTTAATCTTATTTTGCAGAAATTATCTTAAAGTTCTAGAAATTGTGTCATCAGTTACCTCCTTTGTTGATAAAGCTTCAACTACTTAACTTTTCTGGAGTTTGAAATTAATCCAATCATAATAAGAAATCTATGGCTGTGATTGCATTTTGGATCCACCATGCCTACGTTTTTATAATATAGTACCTGTGAAGGTTACAGAGTGCAGTTTCGGGAACAAGAAGAGCTTGTTGTTTGTGAGCAGTAGCCTTTGATTCCATGGATCAGTGGTTATTAGAGCTGCAGCTGGTTCACAACAAATATTCACATCTTAAGTGGTTAGATAGAGAAGTCATTTTCTCACAGGGTGACCCTCAGGGCTGTAGGGTTGGGGGAGAAAGTTCAGAAAGAAGTAACTTGAGTGACTAAGAAGTTTTGAAGAGACTGGCGAAATTGGGACAAGAAAACTAACTTTAATGTGGTAGGGGGTCTTCTTCATTTCTTAAGGTTACACTTTTGATTTTAGATACTTTATTTTTCCAAGACTTTCTGGCTAAAAGACTCAATGACGTGTTCTTTATTAAGTGTAGTTGATTTACATATCGATTTTAATCAGATTCTGGCATAGTTGTAAATCATTATTTTTTAGTATGCTCTTTTCAATTCTGAAAATGTTCTTCCTATTAACTACTAATGTAGATCATCTGACAGCCTTTCTCTCCACCTGCTCACTACCCCTTCCCCAAACCAAGGCTTAGGCTAGGATACCAAACAGGTGGAGGACCTGCAGTTTCAAGGGATGACTACTAATGTAGATCATCTGACAGCCTTTCTCTCCACCTGCTCACTACCCCCTCCCCAAACCAAGGCTTAGGCTAGGATACCAAACAGGTGGAGGACCTGCAGTTTCAAGGGATCAGTCTTATCTGAGCTAAATGAGGCTGAAGTTGCAGATGAAAATAGGAGAGTGGAAAAACAGGTGCTTGAGCAGGTGGGTTTGTGATCTTTTGCCATTACACTGGTTCTCATAGTTTTAGAACAATTGCAAGAAGCAACAGAGATCCCTCTGTTACAGAGACATCTGGGGCACCCTCGGAGGGGTGATGAACTTGACTTGGTGGGGATGATATTTCCCTCTCTCTCTAATTTACCCCACCCCAACATATGTATATATATACAAATACACACATTGCTGCTTCAATATGGTCAATAAAGCTTTTTTTTTTTAACCCCCAGATATTCCTTCCCATGTGTTGGAGAGGGATACAAAGCAAAGAACACATCTTTGTTCTTTGTCAAGCCCCAGAGATCCCGTTTCCAGAGGAATAAGATATATACATCTCAGAACTAAGGAAAACATCAGGAATTTGTCTCTTTATTTCTTCATTTTCTCAGGGGATATGATAATATCCTTAGGACAGAAACAGAAGTGTAGAAAAAGACTTAGACCTGGTACCACATCGGAAACTCAACTTTCTCTCTTACCAGCTAAAATGATAAATGGATTCCACTTTTGAGAGATAAATAATTATTACACTGATTAATAAGACTAATGGCAGAGTGCGTGGAACTTTGAATAAGTTCTTAGAAGAATGATGTTCAGCCTTTGGTGTATATACACATCACCTGGGGATCTTGCTAAATGCCAGATTGTAATTCAGTAGGGTAAGGGTAGAGTTTCCAGGTGATGGTGATGCTTTTGGTAGGGAACATGGAAAACAAAAATGTCAGTGATCTAGCACATAAATTCTCAAATTTTAGCATGTTTCTGAATCACCTGGAAGGCTCTTCAAAACATAGGAATCTGGGCCCTGTTCTCAAGTTTTCTGATGCAGTAGGGTGGGAGTGGGGCTCAAGAATGTGCACCTCTAACAAGTTTATAGGTGATGCTGCTGATGCTGGTCCAAGGATCATATTTTGAGAATCACTGGTCTCCTACAATCCACTCTACTGGATGTTCATTAGAATTGCCAAGGGTGCTTTAGGAGAATGCGCACACGTGCACACACACACGCACAGTTCGTGCCCTTTGACAACTCTGGTGGGTCAAAGGCATGATGAGTAAAACCCAACTTCCCTCGGGTATTCTAATGTGAAGCCAGCCAGACTAGAGAGCCCAGCTGGGTTCCATCCATGGAATGATATATATAATAAATTGGAAAAGGAAGAACTGAATCAAGAGAGAAAAGGAGACAGAATCTCAAAAAAGGGAAAAAAAGAAACCAGAAATCGGTGTGAGAGGAGGGGAAAGAAACAGTGAAGATCCATTTTTTAATCATCAATGTAAAGTCAAACTTGTGAGTGAAGGAGGTTCGGAAAAGCGTTCTTACAGCTGGCAGTTGGGGAGCTGCCAGGATTTCACTGAGGCTGACATCCTGACACCCTTCAATCCACCTTCCTCTTGCAGTGCCTCCTGCATGCCTCTCTGCCACTTTAGACCCAGAAGGAAAAGCAAACTCTTAAAGTGGAACCCACAGGGTTTAGTGCCTGTAGAGAGGATGAGTGCAGCTGTGGAAGTAAATTAATGAAATAAAAAAGAACATCCACAAGTTTGTTAAAATCTTTTAAATTTTCTTATCTCTCCAATTCCTTTTATTTCATTTTCTTTTATTTATTGAAACATAATTGATTATACCTATCTGTGGGGTACAGAGTTGAATATCAATACCTGTGTGCAATATGTGATGCTCAAATCAGGATAATTAGTATATTCAACAGTGTACAATGTAATTCTAATTCCTTTTTAATAATGAAAAATGGAAAGCCTTGTCAGTTCCCAGTATCACTGATGGCAGTGTTAATAGGGGAATGGGGGGACATCCAAGAAGCAGAATGAAGCAAAATATAGAAGGAGGAGGATCTTTCATAGTCTCTTTTAGTACTTGGTATCTGTTCTATTTAAAATAGACTGAGCAGCTTCTTCCAGCTAATCATTCTTGGTTAATATTTGGACAGATAGCAAAAACAAACAAACAAACAAAACTCTTTATTTTTGCAAGAACATGACCTTTCTCGCTACTTAATAAATCAGTCTGTTTTTTCATTCACATATGCTGGTCTCACGTTGCCGATTCTCAGAACCCGTGAACTCTTCTTCTGTTGTGTCCAGTTCAAAGCAATCTCTTACTTGCATTTACATGATGCTTTTCAGCTTTAATATTTTTTTGATGCTCTTATTTTCTAGATAATCACTCTAAAATTCATGTAAGGAGGCACAATTGATGGCCCCCACGGCATTGTTAATGATTCATTGTTTTTTGAAAGATATTTAAAATAAAATTTCACTGATTAGAATCAACTTCAAGGAAAACCCAAGTCCATTATCTAA
Organism: Galeopterus variegatus; assembly: GCF_000696425.1. Lineage (NCBI taxonomy): Eukaryota > Metazoa > Chordata > Mammalia > Dermoptera > Cynocephalidae > Galeopterus > Galeopterus variegatus. Next base: position 53,967 of record NW_007727346.1, read on the forward strand.
CCCCAACCTAGCATCCTAACCTTATTTCTTACGTATAATTCTTTCCTTTCCCACCCATACATTCATCTTCTAGACCAGAGTTGGCAGACAAATTGCCTACATTCCATCACCTATGATGCCCTTTCTCATGGCACACTTTATAAATTGGTCACAGCACATGTGCTTACACACACACACACACACACACACACACACACACACACACACACACACTCTGTAATCCTCAGAAAAACACTCCAAGTAGCCATTACCAGTTTTTTACAGTTGATTGTCATGACAAACCTATTGGCTATTAACTCTTTACGAAAATGTCTGTCTGCTCTCCTGAGTTTGTGCCTCTAAAGGATGGAGAATATGTTGCATTTGTTAATTCTACTCAGTATGTGGTAGAGGGCTTTTTACATAGCAGATTCTCAATGTTAATGCATTTTTCTTGAACTTTATTTTGTAGGCTAGTCTAAACTGATAAGCAATATATTTTACAGAATTTTTTACATGTAGGTTTTATTTTTCTTAATAAACAGTATCTCGACAGGTAGAAAGCAAATTATAGCCAAGCAGAATTACCCTGAATCAAGATTGAGTTCTAGCTATTTTGGATACAAACAATATAGCAAAATAAAAAGAAGGTTCTCAAATCCAAAGTAAATGCTCTCTCCCCGGAAATTCTTTTTATGTGATTATAATTTTCTTTAGTGAGCCCTTTTATCAGGGCAAAAAATCAATGACAACTCTCTAAATTTTCACAAAGCCTGACAATAGAGTTTTCACTAATGGTCTTTTTCATATTTTTCCATCATGTTTCAGTAAAAAAAGCAGGTGGCTAAAACCACTTTATTTATTCATTTGAAATATTCCACTATCATGATTTTTAGATAAATTGCTTATTTATTAGCATCTATAACATTCACTTTGAGGAAGAAGAACATTTTAAAGTAGTTAAATTTGTTCTATTCTTAACATATTGCAAAGATAATAAGAAGGAATTGTTTCTGGTCCTTTATTCCTTGAGGATTTTTTTTTTCCAAAACATATTACTAATTAATAACTTTGCTAAAAATCTAAATAAGTCAGAAAGATGAAATTAATGTGAGTAGATACAAAAAGATTGTAGCTGTTTATTAGATGATACAATCCATATGTTAGCATTTAATGAAGAGCTTGTTTGCTTATGAAGTAAAACATTTCCTTTTTCATCGTCACAATCTATAGACTACATGAGTGTGTGTGTGTGTAATTTTGTTGTGGAAGGAAACACAAAATCAAGTAAAAAGCTTTCTTTACTGGAATACTAATCGTTTCTCAATAAGTTTCCCTAATGTCTTCAGGGGGAAAAAAAGACCTTAGCACCTTTTAATTTTGCAGCTGTTTTTACACTTTTATTTCCTCTTCTTTCCTCCCACATTTACACAAAACCTTCTCAAATCTCTTTTAAGCACCGCAGCAACTAAATCAATCCTAAGTGGCAAGCGCTTCTAACAGCCTTGAGTATGACTGTGTGTTAATTAGCTCCAGTAGATTATCCCCCGGTGTGTGGTGGAGTGGTGGTGGGAACTTTTCAATGTACAGAGAGTGCTGAGGATTTCATGTTTATTTTCATGTATTGAGGCAAATTCTCAGTATGTCTTCAAATTATCTCCTTGGGGGTGTTTTTCCTGAGGTAATCCTGACAGAATCTTTCTGTCAGATATGCCCATCATCAAGAACAGTAGAACGGTGCACATGCAGGAACCTCTGTGCTCGGGGCTGTATGCAAATTTAATGCCCAGCTCATTTCTGTTTCTCTTACATGGATGACAGACGTTTTAACAATGTGTTCCACATTTCCCTCTGGGAGTCTAGTTGGAATCCTATATGTATATGAGTGCATATATACATCCATTCAGAATGTGTCTTTGAATACAATATGGGAAACATATATGCATAGAAATGTGTTTATATATGTACATATAAGCACAATTATAAATAATGTGGATATTGGGATGCATGAGTGAAGATGGGAAAGAGTCAAGCTGCTCTTGATCAGAGATGTGTCTACATCCCAGGGAGACTAATCAGTTGCTGAAAAATGGGTAGAGTAGAACTGATAAACAAATCTATACTGATTATAATTTCACAACATTTGGGGTGAGAGTCGTGCCACTAGGAAATGGTGAGTAGGAACGGCATAGAAAACCAGCTTTATTTCTCAGCCATTATTAATGGAAGGAAATGATATCCTAAGAGCTTTTCCAATTGAAATGCCAATCTTTGTGACTGACCATAGATTTGTGACTTAAGTTACCTCTGGAATCATTGTGTCTGAGGTTGCCCGTGCATTAAGTACTTTCTTTGCAATGGCATTCTTTTATTTTCCATGGCACCTTTCCATCCTGAGGATGTGACTTTGGATCTCTGTCTCCATTCCCTGGTGAACTGGGCTGGCAACCCCAGAAGGACAAGGAGAGGGCTTCTCTACTTGTCTCCTATAAGCCTAGGATGCTTGCCAGGCAGCCAGCTCTGTGCTTTTCTGTCTCCTGTGGCAGCCCAATGTCAATGATGCTTCCCCACGGTGACTCAAGTATTTAGCTGTTTGATCTGAAATGGCCAAATGGCCACTATGAATGGTACTCTGCATCAACAACTCCCCTCCCTCCCCAAAAAGACATTCAACTCAAATAAACATAAATGCTCAGCAAAAACAGGTTCCTTAATATTCAGATGAGATCGGGCACGTTCAAGGTGGTATGTCCGTAGACAGGTTCCTTAATATTCAAATGCAGCTTCAAAACCAACCCCCTAGCTTAACTTCCAGATAGCAATACTGCCTTTATGGTAATTAGGTGATATTGGTGTCTAGATGATATTGCAAATACTAGATGATTTGTTCTTATAAGAATACTTGAGTCTTATAACAGTGAGTTTAAATCATTTGCTCCAATAACACAAGGCTAGTAAGCCTTAATCAGTCTGGGTATTTGATTACTAAGTGGGATGTTTTTATCTTTCCCAACTCAAAATAAGAAATAAAGAGAAAACAAAGGTGCTACATAGAAAGGATGAGATCCTTAAGAAACGTAGACCAGCAGAGGAGACTGAAAGTCCCCATCAAGTGGTCCCAGTAGGGGTTAAAATATCTTCTCACATTATAAGCTCTCCTCTTGGAAGATCTAAACAAAGCCTTCTCACACTCACCTTCCCAGGCCCCTACTGTTGCAGCTAAGAAATAAGACAGGAGAAAAGGAGTAGCTGTTCGTCATAACCCCATTCCTTTCTATATATCCCAGTCTTCTCAATTTTGTCTGGTTTCTCCTTTGAATACAGTTTTGCATTCTTAAAGGAGGTTCCCTCTTCTTTGTTTCTTTCACTGTCAGACTTACTTAGATGGCTCCAATAATCTCCCTGAGAGCTGGGGAAAGGTGGGTTTTCTCCCAGCTACATTGCCTGAATTTAAATGGATGTCANAGCTCTCCTCTTGGAAGATCTAAACAAAGCCTTCTCACACTCACCTTCCCAGGCCCCTACTGTTGCAGCTAAGAAATAAGACAGGAGAAAAGGAGTAGCTGTTCGTCATAACCCCATTCCTTTCTATATATCCCAGTCTTCTCAATTTTGTCTGGTTTCTCCTTTGAATACAGTTTTGCATTCTTAAAGGAGGTTCCCTCTTCTTTGTTTCTTTCACTGTCAGACTTACTTAGATGGCTCCAATAATCTCCCTGAGAGCTGGGGAAAGGTGGGTTTTCTCCCAGCTACATTGCCTGAATTTAAATGGATGTCACATAGAACCCAACCCAGTTCTAGCATATGGGATTTATTTATGGCAATTCCAGGTTGATTCAAAGGACTGGGCTCTGTATCCCCTATGGGGACACATACAGCCATATTTCCAGTGCTTCATCTGTAGATCTCTAATTATCACCAGAAGACATAATTAAGTACTGAATCAAGGATATAGAAAGTCCTAGAATTTGATTTGTGAATTAGTTTCTTTCAATTGAATGAATATTTCTTGAGCATATATTATATGCTAGGCAGTGTGCAAATGTTATCATGTGATCTTTATAATCATCTTTTAAAGAAGGTGCTGTTTTTTTATCATTACATGGAAGAGGAAATCATAGCTCTGAAAGAGAAATCTGCCTGAGATCATAGAGTTAGGTAGTGCCAGAGCCAGACTTCAAACCCATTGTTTGGGTCTGCTTCTCAAGGCTTCCCTCATACCCCATTGTCAGTGGAGGAGAATGAATATCCATCCCAGGGAGGCCTGGATGGGCCCAGCCTGAGAAGGACCATGGTGGGCCAGAAATTTTTCTGAAGTCTCTTGTATTACTTTAAAATATGAGGGCACTTCAAAAAGTTCATGGAAAAATA
>NW_007727346.1:60088-62250 GCF_000696425.1 Galeopterus variegatus
AACAGAGCTAAACTGAAACACAGCAGCAGTTAAGTGACTGTCCTTTTGGAATTAGGGTTAACACCTCTGCCTTAATGAAGTTTTTATAGCTTACATAATATTCTGGCAGGGAAGAAACTGGGTAAGTGTAAAGTATGATGATGGCTGCTGTTGCTTCTGTGACATTTGGACAACTTAAACCATATGGCCTAAATGTAACTCTAGATAAGTGTATAATTTTAGGTTGATTTTGTTTCAGAGCACTTGGAGGTCTGTTTGAATTAGGAGCCAAACCAAATCCCAGAAACAGGTGTATTTCCAAAAAAAGGAAGGGATATGTGTTACAGATGACCCAGTTAACAAATTACTGCCTTAAATCAAATAGTGGTATGTGAAGGAATGTTTAAATATCATTGCCAAATGTCCTGTCCAAGAGCTGTGCCTCACGATGTCTGCCTTACCGACTCTTTGCAAGCATAATGTTAAATATATAAATTAATACTTTACCCTCACATGAGTGTGAAGAATAATTTGATTTGGTAAGCCTTCCTAAGGCTCATTCTACTTTAAGAGATGACTGGTCAATTAACCAGTGCCTCAGTCTCTCATCTACCAATATACCAGAGAGCTTCAGATTTCAGATATTTACTTTCTCATTCCTCTGACATGAGAGATGCTTAACTAAAACTAGCTCCAGAAATGTGCAATCAAGCTCAACTCTCTTGACTCATATAACCTAAGTTGTACTTACCATGTGCCAGGCTTTGTTCTAAGGACTCTATAAGTAGTAACTCATTTAACCCTCGTAACAATCTCATATGATAGTTACTCTATTATCTCCACTTTACAGATGAAGGGACCAAGGGACAGAGGAATGAAGTAATTTGTCTGGGGACTCATTACTCTTTTTTTTTTTNTCTGAAGTCTCTTGTATTACTTTAAAATATGAGGGCACTTCAAAAAGTTCATGGAAAAATAGAATTAAAAGATAATACGAGTTGTTCCATGAACTTTTTGAAGACTCCTCGCATATATAATTTAGCCGTTCTATTCTGAAACTTTTTCATGCTTATTTTACATCTTCTTAATATTACTACCAAGGAAAGAAAAGTTTCCTATCTTGCTTAGCCTTATCTCTGCATACCCTCGGCAAACTGCTGTGTAAACTCTGGAGTTTTTTATTATTTCAGTGTGAAAACTCTACTGCAGGGAAAATACTAAGTATTGGCTTAATGTCCTCATACTCTGGGTTAGCAGTTAAAGCAGAACCTGGGAGTAATGTGATAGTTACCTAAGGGCATAGTTCCAGTTGATGATAAAATGTTCTGTATATTCAGCTGTGATGGCTTCAACTTGGGGTGGTTGATCACTTCATTCATTGGTTATTTGGTTCATGAGCAAGAAAGCTAGGTCTTCACAATATTTTAGCCTAAATGATTTCAAAGATATTAAATACCATAGGACTAATACTAGGCAAAATTATGATGGAATTCTGTCTTTAATCACATTATACTAGTTAGAGAATTTTACACCAGCACCTCTCAGGATTCCTTCAGTCCAACCAGTCCACTTCTGCCCCTGACAACCCTATCATCATCTTCCTCGCACAGCATCGTCTTATTCCTTTTCTATGCCTAAATCCATCACAGTTACTCCAGATGTATACTGTAAAACTCTTATTGTCACACTTGCAACAGGATAACCATGCATTTAATACATTAACTTGTTCACTCCACACTTATTTATTGAGCACCTCCTACATAACTGGCATAGTGCCAGATGCTAAGAAACAGGTCTGGTAATCTGATAGAGAATTTCAAGTTCACTTGGAAAAAGATTTAAGGTGATGCACTGAGATGTCCTCACTGCCTAGATTTTTCCAATGCATTTTACAGGAGTTTCTGGAAATGACATCCCAGCTATTGTTCTCTGACTCTAGTGCAGTAAGTCTAATAATTTAGTTGAGGGTCTTGTCAGAGACCCAAGAGCAAGGTCTTGGTCCTCCATGCTCCCACTGTCTTCCATATCATAGGAGTTCAAAGTCTAGACATTGTCAGTTATAAAAATACTATCATGCGACTATAGTGGACTTTGAGAACTCTCATGTAGCAATTTGCTGTGAAACAGAGCTAAACTGAAACACAGCAGCAGTTAAGTGACTGTCCTTTTGGAATTAGGGTTAA
>NW_007727346.1:63791-64837 GCF_000696425.1 Galeopterus variegatus
TTAAACTGCAGAGCAGGATTCATAATTATCTTGCTTATCTTGCCCTTTTGTCTAAGAAAAATGAAGATGTTATAAATAGGAAACTACAAATTTCATCAGCTTCAGTTTTTACAAAACTAAGTTGCTGCTTAGCAGGACAAAACCATGAGCAATCAGGTGGGTCTTTTAAATCTTTTCCAAAGACAGAGGCTCAGACTGTGAAATCATAAAATCACTAGGGAAAGGAAATTTCATAGTATAAACCTTCCAGCATTAAATCTCAACCCTGAGTATCTCTATAAAGAATCTGAGTTTATTTCAGCCACCATGGTAACCAGAAAAGCATAGGAGACTGGAGAAGGTGAAGAAATATAGTAATGACCCCGCACCCGCCCAAAGTGCTTTAGTGCTTTGTGTCTTTACCACTCATTCTTCTGCTTAACAACACACTATCATGTTTTATGTATTAAATCGGGCCTGTTGTGTTTTCTCTCCCCAGCTAGATAGTAAACCCTTGAGGACTGGTTAGCATTTCGTGTACCTTTGGCACCATTCAATGACACAGTGCAGACATACAGATGGGCTTATTCTTTCACTCACTTCTTCCCATAATTCAGTTTGAAGAACTGTATTAAAAAAAGGGCAAGAGCTTTGAAAGTCCTGGATGCAAATTACAACTCTGCTAAGAAAGACAATGAGGATGTGTGGTTCTGAGAAGTCCTGGGGAATCATAGCAGTGGCAGAAGCAGCCTTTTTAGTGGGCATGTGTTATACATCAGCACCCATTGAGCTGCTGTGCATAGAATTTCTGCTCTTGACTAACAACCGTATAGAAAAGAACAACGAAGCCCAGAGATGTTAAGTCACTTGCCCACTGTCACAGAGCCAGATTGCACCCAGGTCATTGTGACTCACTCCTTTCTGTTATATTTCTCATCTTAGACAAGTTACCTAAACGTGACCTTCAGTTACCTCTTTTGTCACAATGGGGAAACTCATACCTACTTTGCAGGCTTTTGTGAGAATGAAGTAAGAAAATGTAAGAAAAGGGTCTATGACTGAGACAC
>NW_007727346.1:64847-81835 GCF_000696425.1 Galeopterus variegatus
TTGCAGGCTTTTGTGAGAATGAAGTAAGAAAATGTAAGAAAAGGGTCTATGACTGAGACACCCCCATAAGAGACAACAAAGAATAAGTTTACATTCCCTTTTAAAATCACCTCTCTAATACTCAAACCCTTAAACCTAGGAATTTGTAACTCCTAACTAAACTAAGAGAGATAATGTGTTATAACTGCACATTATCTCCTAATCCAGTTGCTGGGTCTCCCAATGAAGTTGTGTTTGGGGATAGGTTATTTTGGGTTAGATTGTTCCTGGGAAAATCACTGAAAGAATTAGAAGAGCACATTTCCTGACTTAAGGAACTGTTAGGCCAGTCAGAAGTGAGTACTGAGGGAAGCCATGTTGGTGACACAGGAAGGGACCCCCTTCACAGGTTCCCCTCTCCACACTCTCTCCAGGTTGCCACCGTGCCACTTGAGATCTCTGACTCTGGCATCAGCTGCCTCTGAATTGGCATACCATGCTGTGTCTCTTCCACGTCATGGTCCCCCACTGCCCACTGTTCCTGGTTATTGCCTCCTACTCTGAAACTTGATTCATCACAACTTAGAGGTTCCATAAATTAAAAATCCTGAAGATAAGTATCTTGAAGCCTTTGTAAACTTTATAAATAAGCAGTAAAAAGCAGTTCTAGTTTCTGCATTGAGAATCAGATGTCCAATGGCTAGTATCTATCTGCACGTTGCAAAAAATTCTTGAATATGTCCCAATATTTATTTTAAAAGGACAGCTAGTTATGGGGACTTTTATGTGGGTAATTTTTTTTAATTTAAAATATTTATTTATTATTAGCATATTCATTCTTACAAATCGTGATTTATGTCCTTGTCCTGCCTATCACTTCCCAAACCCCCTCTCTCCCTCCCCCTTATCTCTAGCACCCTTAGGTTTGTTCTCTCCTTCGGAAAGTTCAATGTATTGTTGTGATCTTTTCTTTCTTTCCTTCCTTCCTTCCTTCTTCCCACCATCCCTCCCTCCCTTCCTTCCTGGCAGCCAGTAATGAGTGAGAACATGTGGTATTTCTGTTTCTCTGTCTGGCTCATTTCACTTAACATAATTTTCTCCAGACTCATCCATGTTGCTGCAAATGGCAGAATTTCATTCTTTTCATGGCTGAGTAGTATTCCATTGTGTATATATACCACATTTTCTTTATCCAGTCATTTGTCGATGGACACTTAGGTTGGTTCCGTATTTTGGCTATTGTAAATAGAGCTGCAATGAACATGGGAGTGCAGGTATCCTCTGGATATATCCCCAGCAGTGGGATTGCTGGATCATATGGTAGCTCTATCTGTAGTTGTTTGAGAAACCTCCATACTGTTTTCCATAATGGCTGTGCTAGTTTACAGTCTGTGTGGGTAATATTAAATGTCTTTCCCCCCCCCGAAAATGGTTGACTATATATTTCTCTGCAGTTGCCTGTGTGTTTTCTTCAATATGTACTGGACAGGCAAAACAATACACAGTTAGGAAAGCTTACTCTATTTTGCAGTGGTGAAATTTCACTGCCTTAAAACCTAAATTTCTTACTTTTACAAACTTGTCACAAACTTTCACCATAATGTCCAAGTCTCCCCTGAAGATTGTGCAAAGCAAAAATCAAAATTCTTGCACAGCTTTAATGATGACATCAGTGGTGAGAAAAAGATTATGCACGCACATACACAAATCCAGCTGGTACATGAGCATAAATAACAGTTTGGTGACAGCAGAAAAGTATTGATGCCTTTCAAATTTGATGTCTTTCCCTGAAGAAATTTGCTGATTTGCTGTGTTGAATTTAGGATAGTTCTCTCTTTTTCTTGATAAATCTATTTTTTTTCTCACTTTCTTAAGCTATTATGCATTCGTAAACTGCATCTTGAAAGATCATAGTTGTCATCACCCACCCAGATTTTTCTTCTGTAGATAATCTAGGGAACTTTTTTAACCTTTATTTTGGCACTTGATGAACAGCAAGATATTAATACATTTAACAGAAATGGAAAAATAACTTGAATAGCCAACATCAGAGCTCCAGAGAGAGAAGTTTTGATAGCACAAACAAAGTAATAATACTGGTAATAATTTAGGAACATGCATATATTAGTATGCCTCTAATTTAGAAGCTAATTATCTTTGTTTTCATTCTAAAAAACAAATTTGTTTTTTCCATTAAATATAAAAATGGTTCCACCTTCTAACAACCCCTTCATTAAAACTATACAAATAATTAAAACAAAGAAATTACCGCATAATTGAGCCATATTACGCATAATTTATTATGCCTTTTCAGTCTTTAGATAATGGTTTATTTGTATAAATAATTTTTATAGTACTTCGGTGTTGTGTAGAGAGGATACAGTGTCTGGGATGAAAGAAGCAGTGTGATTAGTTGATGAGGTGTTGACATTGCCTTTATTTTATTACAGCTACACAGGTTGATTAGCATCGTAACATTAGAATAAATCTGCATACAATTAAAGTAAAACATATTGCAAAAAAAAGAAAAAAGCACACAGAACTTATTGGCCTGATTCAATAAGGTCTGGTACAACTGAAATTTTGCTTTAAAAAATTGTTCACAACTCTTCGTTTGCTTATATTTTTTGAGTGCATTTTCTTTGTTTTTCTTTACCTTTCTGAAAGACAGTTATAACTCTCTAGGGTGCATCATCCTAACGAGATAACTGTGTTCTTAGATGCTTGAAGACAAAGATGTACAACTTACTTGTGGTGTGTGGTTATCTCATTATCTCTACCCACCCTATTGTAGGGTATTGCTTGAGCTACAGTGAACTGTTTGCCCTGCTGGAAAACAAGCCCCTTGCAGCTCATGACACGCGTTTTAACCGTTACTTAGGCATACTCTTTGCAGTAAGCCTGAATATGCCCTTAGGCTCCCAATGAAAAAGGGACTTAATGATGTGTCAAAAATTGGACTACAAGGGCCCACAGTCAGTTCAGACTTTGTAAGTACAGGAGCCAACAGGGCAGCTGAAATTTAAGGTAGTGTCAGAACCACTTGTCAGACCACTTGTCATGAAGTCATTCTGAAGGGGAGTGTGTGTGGGTGTGTTTGTGTGTGTTAGTTCAGATAGCCCAAAGCAAAAGAAAAAAGTTGTGTCAAAATGACTAAATGAGAGAAGAAGTCAGAGCATAAATGGTGGACTATGAGTCAAAGAAACCAAATTCACTTTTTCAAAGCAATTTATGGAGACAGATCTAAATGTTTAAGTTGTCAGTCAAAGAAATCACAGACATATTTCCCCAGCAAAAATGACTGTAGGTAGAAATGAAGCTTTGAAAGCTGGGCAAGGAATGGCTCTGTCTTCTTGAGGATGGTGAGGTACTTATATGCAAACTTTCTTTTCTCACACTGGGTAAAGGTAAAACTGGATAGCTTTTCTAACTCCCTTAGCAATGAAAGTAGTTTCTCATTGTATTTTCTCTTAACCTGGTTTAGAACAAATGGCTCATGCAAGGAGGGACTGCATTATAAAATAACTCTCAAACATTTGTGTAAAGGGATGCAGACCTTTTATTTTCCTAAAGCAGCTGTTGAATAATGAACTCAAAGTGGAATTAATTAAGGATACCACAGAAACTGGAGAACCCTTGGGATTGCCCCATTTTTCAGAAATGTTTTAATACCCTAACCAAGCATCAGTAGGTTCATTAAAAAAGCTTGTCCTATGTTGCTACTTGATCAGTAAAGGATTCCATAGAAGTGTTTCTTCTTTAGAATTTACCTTTTTCCCTTCTTTCCAGCCTGAATATTATTGGCATTAACAAATTTCATCCCACCTTTTTTACTGTTATTTGAAAGAATTGAATACCTATTTGCCACCAGAAAATGCACATAATTAGATTCAGTGGCTCTTGGGTTTTTCAGAGTCTAAAATGGTACATTTGCCTCAGAAATACATAAAAATTGTGTTCCATGAAATTGTTGTGGACGTTTACACTCTTAAACACATTAAGTTGAATTTAATTTGTAAAGTGCATTTAAAATAAAACTCATTAAAGCTTAGGTGAATTACATTACAAAAAGGATTCTTATTTAAGCAACTTTGACTCAAAAATGGATCCCATAGACAAGATGGAACACCATGCTCAATGGTAAAATGTCAGGTGTCTGTCAGCTTTGAGAAGAAAAATTTTAGTGTGTCCTCAAAGGATAATCAAAGATTATTTCTGGCATTTAAAATTGCACAAGGATCTTAGAAAAATTCTTTGTAAACATATTTTTATTTATGGATGGTTACAAAAGACAAAACAAAATGTTTTATAATTCGTTGCAAGTTGGAAGCATACAGCAGTGGTTTGTAGTTTCCTGTTAGACACCTAGTGATGGAAAATTGGATGAACCAGAACATAATATGTAGGCCCATTTGGCCCTTTTCAGGAATTTACTTGACTTGATGTCATCAGCTCTGAACTATATTAGCTTATAATTATGATAGTGTTAGCATCGGGAATTTTTCTTGTCATTCCTACTTATAAACTTAACTCTCAGTCTCCTGTCTACTAGCAATGCTGGCTGTTATGCTAATATTAGTGTTGAATTCTTATTGTGACCTTGCACTTCAGCAGCCTACACTTTAAAGAAGCCTATGGCACCATGTGTTCTGATAACCTAACAGCACTCAGTAAATGCTAGTTAATCAGGAGCAGTGGAATGAAAATCCAGAGTCTTTCCTTTATTTATATCTAGATATGGACCTGGATCTGGATCCAATTATCTTTCATTTGTTAATGTTTTGCTATTTACAAAGCATGTTCACATTCATTACCTTCAAAACAATCTTCCACGAGTGGTTGGGCCATAGCTCACTCAAAGTGGCCCACGTCAGTGGTGGTAAAATTGGAGCTGAACCTGTTACCAAACCCAGTGCTTATCCTACCATTCTACAGTTTCTCTCATTTTTAAGAGAGTCAATGCAATTTAAGAAATGATCCAACTTGTCTGTTTAGAGATCACTCCCCTGGAGAGGAAGAAAGACTAAGGAGGGAAGCCAAAAATGTAACCTTGAGGTAGCACGCCCCCATGTGGAAACATGAGGAATATTCACCCCCAATTATATATTTCCTCTCTGAGAAACCAACTTAGTCAAAACCTAGATTGGATCTAAATAATAAAAAACTCAAAAGAAATTCTCATATTTGGATGTTGGATCCAAATAGGACCTACTGAAACCAGCAATTACATGGCACGATTCTTTCAAGGACCATTAGTATGTCAGATATTAAATTTTAAAGATGTTTCGACCTGGTAAGTTGATAGATACTTCAGTGGTTCAAACACGAACTTTTAAAATCCATATTATTGGGCCAGCCCATGGCTCACTCGGGAGAGTACAGTGCTGATAACACCAAGGCCACGGGTTCAGATCCTATATAGGGATGGCCGGTTGGCTCACTAGCTGAGCGTAGTGTTGACAACACCAAGCCAAGGGTTGAGATCCCCTTACCAGTCATCTTTTTTAAAAAAAATAAAAATAAAAATAAATAAAATAAAATCCATATTATCCCTTACTCTATAGCAGATCCTTTAAAATTCCATGGTAAAATTGACCCATATTTTAATAATAAATATTAAATTTGGAAGTAAAAGCAGGGAGGCTGTTTTCTAATACAGGAAGGGCTACTTTAATGTTTTTGGAGAGTTCATTATAAATTCAGATTTCAGGGATAGCATATTCTGATGTATACAAGCCCACATGAATTGTTGTACTTCTCAAGAGTGATTTTCTCACATTTATCTCTGCCACCAGCTGTGGAAGGACATTAAAAGGTGGTGTTTAACTGGTCTGGGGGTCAGGAAAATACAGGAGTTTGGTTTTGGTTTTGTTTGTTTAAGTCTTCTTTTTGTTTACCTCTGTATTTGGAGTGAAAATAATTACCAGGCTCTTTCCTGGGAATTAGCATGAAGCATCCTGAATGCTGCCTCTACTAGGTTAAGTGCTATAAAGAGTGTGGCCCCATTTTCCATCAGGTGATAGAAACTACTCAGGTTGAGAGCACAAACACAAAACAGGATAAACAGCAATACAGAATAGCACAGACTTGTGCAAAGCAGTAGATCAGAGAAGAAGAGATACAGAAATTTCTAGTGAAGAGCTGCTGTTTTGTGTTGTTAATACTCAGGGCTGGAACTTCAAGAAATAAATCACTCTGAGTTCAGACAATTACATACTTCTGAGGCAGAGTTGTCAATACATCTTATCCCTAGCCCATACTCTTCTTTTTGTCTGTTATCTTTTATTCCTTTTCTCTACCTGATTTTCTCTCATCTATTTGTACTTGCTTCCTCTCTTCCCTTTAGGACATCTTTCCCCATTTTCTTTTTTTTCCCTTTCCCCCATGTGTCTTTTTATTCCCATCCTGTCGTGTCCATCTGTTACCATTAGCTGCCCATGATGTGGAGCTGGAGAGACACATGCATAGTGCTTAAGAGTTCAGGTTCTCGAGTCAGCCAGAAATGTGGCTCTGCGAGGTGCCCTATTTAACCTCTCCAAGCTTCATTTTCCTCACCTGTAACATGGGGCTAATCATATAACCTAATACACAATTACTGTAAGGATTAAACAAGAAAATATAATGCCAGTTCCACAGTTCCTGGAACACACTAAATGCTTAATAAGTGTAGCCTTCTTGTTTGTGTATTATTTTACTTCTGTTATTTGAAAAAAATATAAAAATAATGGAAGTAGATTACAAAAATACATGCACTGTAACAAGTGAAGTATGTAAATAAGAGAATCACACTGATGGTTAGAAAGTGGTGAAGGTGACACATGAAATGAATAGCTCAAGTACTGGACAGAGGAAGGACAAACTTTGGGATCTGGGCTTCCCAGAAAGTAGATTAAGGGAAACCCTATCAGTTACATGAATCACAATCTTCTTAATATTTTTACATTAAGCCTGTCAGTTGCTCAGTGTAAGCCCAACTATTTCCAGTACTAAAGTCTCAAAAATTCTTATTTAGGAGCCTCCATAAAGTTGACACTCTATATAGTGAACAAAAGCTGCACAGTTAAATACAATGCTGTGTTTCATTGAATTCTTTCTTCTGACTACCCTCAATAGAGGCTGCTGCTGTAATACCAAAATGCTGTTCAGCAAAAGCAACTCTAGCTCTGTACACAGGGCATGAAATTTGGAGCCAGACAGATTTGGTCTGAATTGTGTAAAATGCCATTTACTTGCTGGCTGGCCTTGAGCAAGCTATTTGATGGTGCTGGGAGCGTTTTCTGATCTGAAAAACAGAGATATTAACTCCTACTTGGCATGGGTATTTTAAAGATTAGTATTACTGATGTATGAACACCTATCTCAGTGCTAGGCACATGGCCACAAATAATAACTGTTATTTTGAGGTGACATAGCCATGAGATTTAAGTCTGTTACTCTCAAATGGTTTGGCTAAACCCAAAAATATAATTTAGAAGATCTAGAAAGGAATATATGTCCTTCAGGCAACCTTCCATAAATACAATTTCTCACAACTGATTTTTGATAGGCATTGGGCAGCAAGTGTTCAGTGTTATCCTCTTTTGACAAGTACTTGGAGTGCAAATATTCTGTTGCCAATTAGGGACAGACCATGCTTTAAGCTTCAGCTGAGATGGGAATATAGTTGTCAACTCTTTTAAAAGTCGAGAAGCCTAACCAAAACATAAGTCTGTAAAATGCCACCTCGCCTCCACATGGACATGGGCTGAGAATGGGACAAGATTTTTCTCACAAACCTCACAATTCTATGCCAAAGAGCATGACTGTGATTATTTTAGCCTGCAAAAATGTTAAGGAGAGTGTTATGAAACTCCCAGTACCAAAGGCATAAAAAAGGTCTCATTAGAGCACCCATTGAACAGCTAACCTTATTACTTCCTGTCACTCCTCCACCAAAACTTTCTACCCCACCCTAAGGTAATAACAGCCTGTTCAGAGTGTTTAGCTGTAAGCAAGTTGAGTGTTTCAGAGTATCTGCCAAAAATAATTATTCGGGTTTTAGAATAATCAATCTTAAGCTATTTTTTTCAATACTCATTAAATCGTAGTATATTTGTTTTTTAAGCTGACACCTAATTTGTGACAATAAATACATGACACCAATACATTAGGAAATGCTTTTTCTGTTTTCTCTTTTTGCTCTAAATCCAGCTGAGTCAAAAAGTAAGTCATTAAGGTACAAGTTAAAAAGAAGGTGTGGGATGGTGCTAAGGAGGGGAGAACACATCCAGTTTTATTTCAGGAAATTCCTATCCATCAAGATAACTTTTTCACCAAACCTCGCTCAAGATGACACAAAGGGACAGCTTCTATAGGATCATTAATCACTGGACACCCAGAGGACTTCATGCAACTTGCCCATAATGAATTCCTGTCCATTTTGAAAAGTCCCATAATGAACTATATGAAAGCTTATTGTTCATGGCCAATTTCCCTAAAAGATACAGTAGTCAATGGTAAAATACTGTGCCTAGAATCCTCCTGCTCCTTGGGTAAAATTTTGCCCTAAGGTTTACTTGCAAATTATCATGGGGAAAACTAGCCGAGAATGTTTCATGATATAAAAAGAGGATAATTTTGGAGAATACACTATTGCCTCTTTTTAATGGGATGGTCACACTGGACTTATTGCCCACCCCAAGAGCTGACATAGATGAACACTTCTGCAAGGATGGAAGCCACCTTTAAGCAAATCTGAAGACAGGAAACCTTTGAAGATTTTGCCTCAACCTTTCTAAATAACTGCACTCTGAAGAGTGCTACTGGAAGCCAATCAGAAATACAGGAGGGTAAATTTGGAGTAATTCCTCTCATTTTATGAAACTGGGGAAAGGAACCCATCCAGCTCATTGAGATCTGGAAATCCATACCCTCACTCACTTCACTGACACTTTAGGAAACTATCCCCCAAATAACCCTTTGTCCTAAGTTCTAAGATCTAACAAACTCAGGTCTTTCCATGTGGATTACCTGAATTTTCTAAGACAATGAGAAAAATTAAATTTTGTAAGATCTTGAGTGTTCTTTTTCAAATTAAATTTAATCTGGTCATCCTACTTTTCTGACCAGTCTTAGTCAAACAGGTACCAGGAATGTAAGGCCCCCATTTTCCTGAACATAGAAGGGATTAGAGATAGTTTTAATTTACCAAGAGGCTATTGAAAAGAAAGAAGAAAGGAGCCCCTTCGTTAAAATTTCTCCCACAAAATAATCATAATCCCTTCCCTTTCTTGACTGCAAGAGAAAATGGTGGTGCCATTACCATTATTAGAACGAGAATAACTGTGGCCCTCAGCCAACTTTACCTATTTCATAGTCTGTTCTCTAGGAAGCCTCTGGGGCAGTATATGAACTTCATCTGCTCTGTTGACGGTGTTGGAAAAAGAGTGACAACATTTGGTGAATGCTTATAATGGTTCCCTAAATTAACTGATCACCAGAAACGTGAGGGAATAACTAAAAATACAGATTTCAGGGCACCACCACTGAAGATTATAATTAAGTCAGTCTGATGGAAGCCAGAAGTGCTGGATGAATTTTGAAAAGCTGTAACAATTACATAGAAATGTTTATGTTGTCTTTTTTACTTTCCTTTGCATGTGTTCTGTGGAGGGCCAGATGCTACTTGCAGAGATGTCTGGTTCTGGGAGCTCCATTCAATCAGAACTCAGTGTCTTGACATTTCTTGGCTTGGTTTTCCTCTGTGTTAGCATTGATCTCAGGCAGGATTTTCCCTAAATGGCAATCATCACGCCCAGGTTTGCATTCTTCCAGCTGTTGGTCAAGAAAAAAAGAAATGTTCTCTTTTTCAGTCATTTCAAAGATCCACAGTTGAGTCTCACTGTTCTGATCAGCTCATCCTTGAATCAATTCCTACAACCAGGAGCAAGTGATGCTCTCACCGACCTGGTCTGTGCCAAATGTCCATCCAACTAGAGCCAGAAGTGGAACCAGCTCCACCAGAAACTATCAATTGAGAGTGGGGGAAACCCTCCTCCACTCCTAATCAGGGTGCTGAATAAAGAAACAAGGGATGTCAACCATAGAACTATGGTGGATGAGCCAACAGTTCCTAATAAAGGCAGTAATGATTATATATTTGAACCAATAATTATATGAGAATAATAATATAATTATTATTCTCCTCCTTCCCTGTGCTTTCTTGTGTTGCAAATCAAGGCAGACTCATGCAACCAGAAGTTAGCTAGAAATGAGGCTGGAATATAACCAAAAAAACAACAATGAAAGCAACAACCAAAAATCCCTCAAGAACCAACATTATATACTTTTTTTAGATAACCAGTGCACCAGGGGACTAAGACCCTTGTAATTGTCAAAAAGATGGTGGAGTTGAAAGGTTATGATGTAGTAAGTTTGAATTAGTTCTGTATAGAGGGCCAGACACATTTTAGTTGTGCCAAGGCACTGGGTGAGTCTTGAAGGTGTGGGAAGATAAGGTGTTTTCATCAAGGTATAGGATTTCTGTTACAGGTTTTCAGTACTGGTTATCAGGAATATTTATCTTTGACACCTTTTATCTTTAACACAATCTTTAAAATGGATCTTAAAATAGAGAGGGAGAATTTCTTAGAGCAGATTAATAAAATGATGTCCTTACATATAATAATACTCTTTTGCATTTAGCAAGTTTTAAAAATATATATTTTGAATCATTTCATATGATCTTGAAGAGAGGCTACAAAAATTGCTTAAAATCCTATCAAATTTTACCACCTCATTTTTGGAAATAACATTATGAAGTAGATATTTAAAATTATT
This sequence comes from Galeopterus variegatus, assembly GCF_000696425.1. NCBI lineage: Eukaryota > Metazoa > Chordata > Mammalia > Dermoptera > Cynocephalidae > Galeopterus > Galeopterus variegatus. The sequence continues at coordinate 75,645 of NW_007727346.1, forward strand.
TACTGTCTTACATGTTAGAAAATGCTTGCTTCACCCTAAACTCGTTTTTTCAGTCTGCAATATGGGAATAAAAATGTAAAAATATAATTAAAAGTGATAAAGGGGAAAAAAATTAAATAGCCCCTTTAGACATAGAAATACTTAGTTATAATTATTCCTCCATGGTGATAATTTTGTTTAATTAAAATTATTTAAATCCAGCTTCAAATTCAGTTCCTATTTAAGTTTAAAAATAATAAAAGTCCTTAAATATATTAACAGTACTATTTAATCCCATGTAAAATTATTTCCTTAGAAGTGAAATAAACTATGTTATTAACAGCATTTAATGAACTTTCACGTTAAAATAGAATTGATCTTTTCATTCTATAGTTGAGGGAAAGGGGCCCATAAATAATTACTTAATATTTGTGGGTACACCCTTCCCATGGGATGATTAAATAAAAGCATAAAGAGATATAGGTATGATATAAATTTATATACACACATCTTATATCCATATCCATACTTGGTAAACATATTTATACATTATCTATTTTATCCTGAACACGAAAATGTTTTAGCTGATTTGGGACTCTCATTTTCCATAAAGTTTCTCGGTAGAAAAAAACAAAACAAAAACAAGCTTACTTGTTTCATGGGAGAAATCTTAGAAAGCATTATTCAGCCCTTTTTATTTTACCTTTTTGTGGTATCCTTTTTAGGCTTTTCCTCCCTGTCTGTATACCAGTTACTTTTCATTTTGCATAAACTAAGCATAAAAGAGAGGGAAACAAAGATATATGGACAATCCAGAGCTTTCCTTGAGAGATGGTATGACAAATGTTCTGCTTTTAGGTAGTATATTGCCCTGTCTTTGACACTAACTCCAATTCATTTGTGTTTGCTCTAATTTGCAATGAGACCAAGACCTCCTGAGCCAGTGTTCTTTTCTAACCAATATTTAAAAGCCATACACCTTACCTTCTCTGTGTCTGCAAGACTGAGCTAAAGCTAAACAGGAGGAAACGTGGTGCTACTGTTTATTACACGTTATTGCACTGAATCCAGACTTGCCACTGAGTGAATGTCTTTATTAGACCAAGAAAAGTGATGAGCACTTCTGGACAGAAGTGTGGTCAAACATGTCTGAAAGACTAAGATGTAAATGAAAGAAGTGCAGTATTGCCACAACAGTGAGCGACTGAAAGGGGAGCTGGATTCTGCCCCGTGTCCTGCACTTAGAGCACAAAGCCACACCTGTCTCCCTGGGAGATAGAAAAGCTGATAGAATAGCTCCGAAGAAGCTGACAGCAGAACAGGGAGCCAGTTTAGATTGCAGCAATTGATAGGGTAGGGAGAATGGCTGTAAAAACAGTGGGAAATCTGCCAGGGCTCACCTGCTTTTCCATGCTTGATATAATTTAGTTAACTTATAAACACATGTATTAAACTTTATCATGAAAAAAATCTAAGAAATATTTTGTTGCAGTATAGGAAGAGAAAGGATTATCCTGGAGGTTTAGAAGTGCTCACATAAAAACAGTTGGAAGCAGTTTTCAGATTTATTCCGCTGGTCCTGCTGTGTTCAGCAGTTCTCATTTCTATTTTCTTGATGTAATATACTGAGAAAAACAAACCCAACCAACCAAAGGGAGCTGCTGACTGTTGCTGACCAGAAAAATAAAACAAATCTCTCTTAACATGTTATCCTGCTATTTTTGTGGATAAATGTGAAAGTGAGTTTTATTTCCTGATAGGCGGTACTATTGGTAACTTGGTAATAGAGATCACTGAGGAATTCAAATGAAAACCTAAGACTCTAGCCCAAATTAAAAGAGCTCCCCAGCATGATAACAAATTAAGAAAACATTGTCATCTTTATCCAGAAGTGCTTTCTTCTGGGCAGGGTAGATGACCTTGTTGCTCTATCCTCATTCTGTTGTGCTAAGATTTGTTTTCATTTTGTTTCATTTGACTTTTTTCTTTCAGCATGTTGGCCTAAGCTATTCTTCCTTCCTTTTCTATTTCTTTCTGTATCTTCTCGGAGTCCTCCTTAGCATTTTTTTTTTTTTCTAATTCCCAGCCATTTCTTATTTAGAGGGTAAGGGATTTAATTTTTTTTCCAAAATTCATCATATTTTTCATGGGAATCTGGAGCTAGTTGCATAATAGTCTCATCTTAGGGTGATAGCATCTTATTGTTTCTTTACATCACCTGCATTTAGGACCATGCTTTTCTACTTATATAATTATACAATTAACCATGACCAATGTTGATATTTGCTTTAGCTATTTCTTAATAGTCTTTGTGGAACTTCTCCTAACTCAAATGAGGAGCAACTGTTCAAAGAATCATATTAATATTTTCATCAACTAGCATTTTAAATATTTCAAGCATGTTGGCAAGATACATCCAAGATCCATGGCCATTCATTGCCTTGACCTAGTTTCTTTCAGTTATTTGTATTGAAATTTACTGCCACAAAAGTTTATCACATTTTATTTTAAACAACTTTACTGAAATATGATTTACATGCCATAAAATTCACTCATTTTAAGTGCATAATTCACCGGTTTTTAGTAAATTTGCAGAATTGTACAATCATCACCTCCAAAGGATCCCTAGTGCCCAAGTGCAGTCACTCGCTGTTCCCACCTCCAGCCCCGGGCAACTACTAATCTGTTTTCTACCTGTAGTGATTTTCCCTTTCTGGACATTTCATAAAAATGGAATCATACAATGTGTCCTTTCCATCTGCCTTCCTTCACTTAGTGTAATGATTTTGAGTCCATGATGTAGAATGTATCAGTAGTGTCTTCTTTTTATTGCTGAATAGTATTTCATTGTATGGATATAGCACATTTTGCTTATTCATTCACCAGTTGATAACTATTTTGATTGTTTTCATTTTAGAAGTATCATGAATAATGCTGCTATGAATATTCATATATACTTCTTTATGTGGGCATATGTTTTCATTTCTCTTGGATAGATACCTAGGAGTAGAATTGGTTCATGTACTAAGTTTATGTTTACCTTTTTAAGAAACTACCAAAATCTTTTCCAGAGTAGTTGTATCATTTTACATTTCCACCAACAATGTATGATGTTTCTAGTTTCTCCATATCTTCACCAACATTTAGTACTTTTAGTTTTAATTATAGTCACTCTAGTGGGTGTGAAGTGACATCTTTTTGTGGTTTAATTTTCATTTCCCTGGTGACTAATGATGTTGAGCATCTTTTCATGTGCTTGGTAGCCGCCATTTGTATGTTCTCTTTGGTGAAATGCCTTTTGCCCACTTTTTAATTGGGTTTTTGTATTTGTATTATTAAGTTTTAAGTGTTCTTTATATACTCTGAATACAAGCCCTTTATCAGATATGTAATTTGCAATTGCTTTCTCCCAGTGTGTGGCTTATCTTTTCATTTTCTTGATGGTGTCTTCTGGAGAACAAAATATTTAACGTTAATGAAGCCATATGTGTGTGTGTGTGTGTGTGTGTGTGTGTGTACACACACATTTATAGAGAGAGAGAGAGAGAGAGAGAGAGATAGTGCTTTCAGTATTGTATATATAAATTCTTTGCCTACCCCAAAGCCATAAATATTATCTTTGATGTTTTCTTCTAGAGGTTTTATGGTTTTAGCTCTGTGATCCATTTTGTATTAACTTTTGTGTACTGTAATTTTATTTTAAAAATAGTTTCATTTATACCATCCTTCTCATTCCCACAAGTACACCTGAAGATATCTTTGGGCAAGTTCTGAAGACATGTAGAAGGGACTAGATTTCTGCTGTATCTGAGCTAATCTAAAACTGCACCACATTTTGGTTAGAATTTAAATTTGCTTTTTAAAATAGCCACCTATTAATTTCCCATATTTTCCCTTGAGAGGACATTAAATTCCAGAGAGCCCCAGAACACTCTTGAAGCTTGTGACTAATTTAAAGGAGTAGGCAAAGCAGTCTTTTGAGTCACTGTCCCAACAGTGAATATCTAGGTAAATTGTCATCGAGAAACTGATGATCATCATGAGAGTTTGACATCAAAGGTATCCCATCTGAACCTATGATTAATGGCTGCTTAATATCCTCTTCTGTTTAAATAGAATGCAATATTTAGTTATTAGGGGAAATTGATTATAACAACATACTGATAAAAAAAAAAGTCCAGAAAATTTTATACTAAAAGAAGGGTAAATGTTTGTGGGGAATCATACATCAGTACAGTGTGGCTTGACAAAATATGTCTACTCCTAACAGGTCATTTTTAGAAATGAGGTTTTATAGGCAATCAAATATAACAAAAATGCCTGAAAAATAATACATCTTAGCATCTCTATGTCAATGAAGTGAGAGCTTTTCTGAAAATGAAATGGCCTTCTTTTAGAACTCTGGAATCCTAAACTACAAGACATTTCAGGAACTATTTTGGCTGAAAAATGATATGAGAGATTTTTCTTTTACATAATTTTTATTACACTGGAAGTGGTTTTTGTATTTCTAACAGTTTGACAAGAGCTAATTACAATGCGCTCATCTGTTTTGTGGACTAATTTGAGCCATCGGGCATCAACACCATAGACATGCAGCAGCATTGCAAATGATACGCATGCTTCCCTTGCTCCAAGAATTTGTACTTGCTATAAAAGAAAACAGATTTGGACAGCCCTGAAAAAGTTGGGTTTGGTTTGAAGAAAACATTTCAGAATTACATTAGAGCTGGCCTACAAGTGAACTAAAAATACCTGCTCATCTCAGTGGTCTTGGCCCAGGGCCTTTCCTTTTACTGTAAAAGTCAGGCTGTTTGAACAGTTGGAGTTCGGCTTGCTTGCTGTCTAAACTAGTGTTCTCTGATAACTTCTGTTACCATTGAAACACAAGCCCTGTTGCATTTAAGAGAATGTTTAGAGGTGTGGAAAACAGCCAAGAGAAATGTATACTTAGTGTGCAAACCTTTAGGCTTCCCGTGCGGTAACTAGACCACTTAGATCTGTTAAGACATGGGAGAAAGACATTCATCAGTAAACATTACGCAGCAAGGGTAAAAGATGGAATGGAGTAAAGAAGCCTGTTAAAATCAGTCTAAGATGATTATTTGAATTGCAAAGAGAAATGTTCAGACATAGCTAGAGCTGCTAAACATAACTCTTGAAGTTTTTCCAGAACAGAGGGATTGGGGGAATGAGACCAGTGAAGGAGAAAATTAGAAAATTATAAGACAGAATGGGAGATGAAGTTTCAGAAGCTGGGAAGATAACTGAAATATATGATATTATTAGGTCTTAAATCTATTTATGAGGGTAAAAAATTTTAAAACATGCTTTCTGACTTTGGCTCTGTGATTTTAAGATTGAAATGAAGATATTAAATCTGGACAAAGAATAATCAACAATAACTGCAAGGTTATATCACCAAGGATTAAAAAGAGAGATCAGAAATCAGTAGCCCAGGAAAGATATTCATGTTAAGGTGAATAAGTCTGAGTGAAATAATTTGAGTGGAAATAAGTCAGAGTGATAGCAAATATCCCAAAACTTGGCAAAATGCAACCCTCTGCACATCAGCTACTGTAAAATAGGAATCATCATAATTGATCATCTGCTTTTTTAAAGGCATTCCTGTTCAGTGAGTTAGAACTGGGAGTATAAAGACTGCAGGACTAATTTTTAAAGTAACTTGTATCACAGACTTCACTAACATGTGTTTGGCTTGTTAGATAGCTGGGTATCCTATTTTCTGGCACAATATATAGAACAGAGGGAGTTTCCCCCTATGAGCAACTGAAATGCCAGCTGTTGCCCTAAATATTGTACCTGTTCATGATGGAGATAGCTTTAAAAGCCAGGGAAAATTTTACATTTTGTACATCAGCAAACATTGGTAGATTTGTGTGTCTAGATAAAGCATTTACATACACAAAAAGAGGAATGGATCAAAAACCTATTTCAAAAATAGTAATGGTAACAGATTCATTTCTTTAAACATTTACAAGAAGACTGTGTTTAATAAGCTTTAATAAATCTTTACAGCGCTTCTAAAGGCCTAGAAAATATATAGAAATGGCAAATTTGTGTGAAAATATTCCTAAATAAAAGGTCACATTTAATGCAACAATTTTTTTAAAGAATAAATAGTTTAAGAACTTGAAAGACAGGAAGGAATATCAGAATGTTACATAATGACTAGAATATCGCAAAAAAGA
>NW_007727346.1:82824-88740 GCF_000696425.1 Galeopterus variegatus
CAAGCCAAGGGTTGAGATCCCCTTACCGGTCATCTTTAAAAAAATAAATAAATAAATAAAACAGTAAATATGTGTTGAATGCAAGAATGACTTTGCATGCAGCCTGCTTTTGAATGAGCTGAACCTCTGAATGATAAAGCTTTTAAAATTGAAACATCAACTATGTTTGATACCAATGCAGACATTACAAACTTTTAGGTATAGACCTAATTTCTAATGAAAGGGACTTCAGAGAATCAACATTCTCTAGGCATCTATGCACATTTGTCACTTTTTTATTCTACATCCAAACTTTTACAACGTTAAACTCACAACGTTGCTGGGATTTCTTATCAGTTATTCACGTGTGGTTGATGTGATGCTCAAGTTGGACATACTCTGGGCTTTACCTTTTGGAGTTGTCAGTGTTCTCAAAGCAAAGCCAGAGCCTTTCATCTCTAACTTTGATAAAAATGACACAAAATATCTGTACAACTTGTAAGCTGAAGATGAAAAAAAAAAAAATCTAGATAAATAAATAACTTCCCAAGCTTTCTGGCTGGCAGGTTCTATTGATATAATATCTCCATCAAGGAAAGTAGTGTGCATTATGCTATGATTAGTTGATAGCACCATCTCTGAGGTTGTTTTGGTCCATTTTGTTGTGGAGATCCTTCAGTAGGTGTTTCTGTGGGTCATATGCAGTACATCCTCAAAAGAGTCCTATCTGGTTGTCACACTTGGTTCTTTAATAGATGGAGTCAAGCTAAGCTTTTCAAAAAAGCATTGATGTACTAAAATTGTGTACCTTAAGTTTCAGACAGCAACTTCAAAAATCCAGTGTATGATTCTACGAAATAAAGAATTGGATCTTCTGATGTGTCTTTATACATTGACTAAGTAAATCTGAATAAACAATGTTTTTTAACACCATTAGTAAATAAAACTAAATTATAGTATATGCGTTCAATTCCAAGATTGCCAATAAATCCACCAATCTGCCATTTTTTTCCCGACTCATAACTATGTAACTCATGCTGTCACCAAAACAGAGATTGATGATTCGTTTGACATATTTTGCCTATTCAATATAAAGGATCATTTGGTAGATAATGCACTTTGATTTTTTTCTGAACACATAAAAGGGATGCACACATACCCCCAAAACACAACAAAACAAAAGTCTTGTCAGTTTGATGTCCAGTTGAAACTAGTCAAAAAGAAAGCAGTTATTCTAACTGAGTTTGGGAAGAGAAGCCACTCTGCATGAGGTTCTTTTGAGCATCCGAAGGCTCCCTGTATCACTGTGGCATGATCATAGGAAACAGCAAAACAAGTTGGGGAAATCCAGTGGGTCTAAGTTAGTCACCAAATCCCTGATGACGCTTATTTTAGAAAATTGTCCAAACAAAGCAAAGTCTCTCTTCAAAAGAGCAACACATCATGTTTTAAAACCACCTCGGAGAGGCTATTGTTATGCTGGGAATGAGTCAGGTTCACTTTGTCTATCTTCTTTCCCTCATTGAATGGAGGTGGTCAGAAAGCTCTGGTGTAACAAACCAGAAATAAAGACCTTGGAACAGGTGGTGATGCCATCTGGCTATTTAAATCAAGGCGAAAACACCCTCTTGTCAGAAGACTAGGTCTGAAGATTCTGATGGTGTGGTAAAGCCTGGTTTAATTCAAGGGAGAGTGAACAGGCAGAGAGGGTTCACCTCCAGTTCTTCAGGCATATTTTTAAGGAATATTAAATATTAATAGAAAGACAGAATCTAGTGTAAATGCTTATGAGTACAGTTTTTTTGTTGTTTTTCTTTATTGCTGACTTAAAGTAGTATTTCGTTTTTCCCCCTCTACTGCTGACTTACTCTAAGTAGTATTTCCTTAAGTAGTATTTCATGCCATCACTTAGGAAATACACCTAGCCTTCCTCTGTATACACTTGCATAGACACGTTCAGTTTCTTTTCTAAGTTAATTGTAGAATATTCTATTGTCTATGTGAGAAACTGTCAATGTTTCTCAAAGAGGAGGGCTGTTAGTATTTTGGGCAGGAAAATTCTTCACTGGGTGAGACTGTCACACATACTTTAGAATGAGTCACACCCCTGGCTCCACCGAGAGCCAGTATCTCCCTTCTCCCACCCGAGGCATTGTGACAACTGAAAACATCCCTAGTGTTTCCAAATGTGCCCCAGGGGTGGGAAGTGGCCACACAGCATCTAAATGTTTGAAAGTTGACCTTCCTCTCTTACCTTTCTTCCTTTCTTCTCTTGTGCCAAAAAGGATTTAAGGAGCCAATCGGTGGGATTAACTCACAAACAGTATTTTCTTTGGCTTCTTACTCGATTCTTAATCAAATTTTTAATTCAGGAATTTTACGTCTTTGCCAACTATATTGTGGCTTTTTCAAAAAGAAAAGCAATATATTTTAGGTTCCACTTTACTTTCCCTAGTTTTCTTCTTTAAGGCCAGTCTTATTAGTAGAGGTGAAATAGTTTTTAGGGATTCATTACTATAACCAGTTTTCATATATTGCTAAAAACCTTGAAGATGTTTTTTAAAGCATTGCCTCGTTCTTCAAAAGACATGTTCTATGTATTTATTGTCTTTCTAATTTGAGACCTCTCTCACATCAGAGAATATTCCCATATCAAATGTTCTCTGTTAGGGCCAAAAAAAAGTTGTTCTGGGTTAATTCTTGTAAGTATATATGTACTTTTGACACATTTCCTTGTTCTATTTTATGTGAAATAGATATTGTTGAATGACAAAACAAACAGGAAGACATTAGGGGGTGAAGGTTGGGTGAAAAATGGGTTAATTCTGTGATGTCTTGAGTGTGTGTGTTAAGTTTAAGAAAAAAGAAATGAATTGAAATTAGGGAGGAAAAGGATTTTCTAAAAGGACTGTGAAATAATTAATTGTTTTGTAGGAGATGGCCTTTCCATGCAGGCAGAAAATTTTTTCTTCACTGCTTTCTGAAGAGACAGTCGAATAGAGAATCTCATCTCTTAATTAGAAAGAAAAATACTCATCAAACACATCTCATCACTGGAGAGCTAATGATCCACAGCTGTTAGTCTGAAAGGGCAGGCTTTTTTCCTGAACAGTAGGAAGTGTTAATCATTTTGGATGAGATTTCTTTTTAAAATATACTGTAGTTTGCAAAAGAATAGGATATTCAATATTCCAACTTAAATGATTTTTTTGAAGTGGGCTCCCCCAGGAATACTGTCATGTGTTGCACTGAATGATCATTGAATGCAGGCGTCGTACACTCCACTTCAATGAGAGCATCAATTGATGGGATGATGTGAACAGCCCAGTCCTGCCTGGAAAACTCAAAACCCCAAGCTCAAAGAAATAAAAATCATGTATGTTTTGCACCTCCTAAGAAATGGAGTTGCTATAAAAATCCTAATATTGTGAATCATTCCTCTGCTTTATATAATTTGCCTTGTTTAATATGAGTGAAAATCCTTAGTCCTTCTTCACGTAGCTTCTCAGCAGAGCAGATTTTTATGTTTGTTTCATCTTCAGGTGAAAAAGTAGGGCTTTTTTTAATCTGTAAAAATGTAATTGGCTCATTCAGTTTCCAATCTTTGCCTTTACAGCCACCTTCCTAACCTCTTCTAAACATTTTGGACAGAAGAAAACTCCACTTAATAGAAACCTTGTGAATAGCCAACTTTTGATTATCCGGAGCACGCAGGATCGTGAAAAAAAAAAAGAAAGAATGAAATTGGCTTCACAAACCTCTTTTCCACCATTAGTTTTTGACCTCTTTGCCATACTAAACCTTCACCAGAACACCTAAGAAGTGACATGTCATTTCTTTGCGTGGATGCAAAAAGTAGTTAGAGCAAGGGGAAGGAGAAGAAATAGAGAGAGAGAAAACCTACCAAATGAATAATCAGTCCCTCAATAATTGATACCTTCAAAGTATGAACATTCACTATAAAATCCTTCACCTCAGAGTCAGTAGAGCTTTGTGGAAAAGCACACTGGATTAGGAATCAGAAGACCTGGCCCTGCCACCCAGTAGAGGGTGTCCTTAGACAAGTCTCAAACTAGATCTCTCATTCTTAAAATGAAGATAATAATCTCTGCCTTCCCAGCCCGCCTGTCAGGACTTTCTCCCTAAGGCTCACCCTGTGCATTGTAATATAAGATACTTGTTAGGACAAATTATGTTATTTGCCTTTCAGTAAGTTAAAAAATTTTTAAAAACCCATTTTGAATATTTATGATTAAAATTTAGAATGCTTTTAAAGCCTGACCCAAATAGATCCGTAAGAATTGCATTTTGCGACATGGATGCTAATATCATAGGCAATATAATATTGAGTTAGATAAAAATTATTTAGATTTAAAAATGAAAATAGATTATGGACAGGAATTGAGATTTATGAAACTTCTAGTTCAGGACAAGGTTTTCTTTTATATCTAGGGGCATTAGTTTTTTAAAAATTGTTAACAATTTGAAACCTAATTGTTTTAACTCCAGAGTTGATAAAGTCTGCAATGTATGTGGATACCATTTACTATTAATAATGAATTTCTATAAAGATTGGGATTTTTCTTGTTTTGATTATTAGTAAAATCTTAACTGCAGCCCCTCTGATTGATACTTACAACTTCCCTCCAACAAACACCTGCTATCCCCACCACACAGGAGTCATCCTAAGAAACACCACTCATCTTCTCTAACTGCTCACAGACAGTTATCATATTGACTTATCTTGGAGTATTAGTTTATAAAGTCTGTGTAATTTTCTTAGAAATGATTTTAAATGTCAAAAGCATTAAATTGATGACCTGCATATATAGTACTTCATGATAAAACATTTTCACATATTTTATATCACTTGCTCCCCACAGCCATCTTATGGGAGCATATTACCATCTCCATTTTATAGATAATGGACTAAAAGAAAAAAAATAACTGACTTGCCCAAGGTCCTGTGATGATCACATAGCAGAAAGGAAACTGAAACCACTTCTTCAGGCTTCTGGTCCAGCCCGCATTTTACCATACCATAGTGTCTCCTTGGAGAGAGAATAATATGTATCAGTTAGATTTGCTGTATAACAAACCACGCCACAATTAATAGCTTAAAGCAACTACCATTTTTTCAGTGATGTTTCTGTGGGTCAGCAATTTGGACTAGGCTCTGCTGGCATTTCTTCTGTTCTCATCTGGGCTCACTCATGCATCTTTAGTCAGCTTCTGGTCAGTTAAGTAGCTGTGCTTCTGGATGCTGTCTGGCTTCCAGCAGGGGTGATGGAGACAACTGTGCCACATGTTATTTTAGGCCCCTGTTTTCATCATATTTGCTACTCTGTCCTTGGCCAAAACAAGTCGCATGCCCAATCCCAGTGTCAATGTGGGAGAGCATTACAAAAGGCAAGGATGCGGAGAGACATGAACAAATTGCACACAGTCACCACAAACTAAATATAAAAATCCTGAAAATGGCACTCATTTCATCATCTCTTCCTACTCTAGTTGGCACGGCTTCTTTAACATAGCTTTTATGCTTGAAACAATCATTAGCTGTGGATTCTAAGGTGGTAGAGGAAAAGTGATAGCTGCAAGAAGGGCCAAAAAACTTGTATGTGGTATGAGCCAGTATATTCCTGCCTGTTGAACACCTTATAGGTGCCAAGCATTCGGCTAATTCCATCTCAAATCTACAAAGTAAATTACTTAATGTCTACTTTTCATATGATAAAATTAAGATAAATCTAGTAACTTGCCCAAGGTCACACAACTAGTGACTGGAGGACTTGAATGCCCCTAGGTGGAATTCAAGCACCCATACTCTCTCCATGGTACCACCCTGCGGCAGCTCTTTGAGGGATTTCAGGGTCACGGCCAAAAGTCCAAGGCCAGTAGACAAAGAGCTTCTAACATCTAAGATAATGGGTAAAA
>NW_007727346.1:89391-91938 GCF_000696425.1 Galeopterus variegatus
CTCTCAATATCCTCCTTCTAATGAAGTAGTTGTATGTACTTATTACCATTTGACTAGTGCCCTATAAAGATTTTTTGCTACAGAATCTTAATTGTAAATCACAGCAGCCATCTAGTGACTTTTAAAAAAGAAAACCGTCAAATTCTTGGAGTAATTTTAGTCTCTAATGATCAGGAATGACTAAGGTAAGGCTAGATGTTTTGTTTGGAATGAAGGCATGGATTCCAAGAAAGTAAAATGTCGATAGCCCAAGTTTTTTTTTATTAAAAGGGAGGAGGGGTGGCAGTGAGGGGGAGAGGCAAGGAGACTGTGTGACATGGAGAGAGAGGAAAAAGAAGAAAAGGAAGACACAGTGATGGAGTCAGAGGAAACTAAACACTCTATATAAAATTGTGACAGTCCTTACCACGTGATGTAATGCTGAGAAATTCTAGAATCCTTGGGTTCTCTTACCATGTCCCATGCAGGCAAAAGAAGGGCTCTGGAGGTATGAATCAGGACAAATGCTAGACATTTTATGGTTTATATTTGTATTCTGTGAATGTCCAGGGATTTTTTTTTAATTCCTTAATTTCTTTTTCTATCCCATTTTAACCCATCAGTATATCTCTCTTTTTCTCCAAACCAATGAAAAAATGTAGTGAGGACCAACAACAGATCCTGTGTTGTCTTAGGGTTTTTCCTGCTGCCTTCTCCTTTTCCCTACTTCCCTAGTGGGACACTGAAGGCCGGCCCTTTGTTTTACCTTGGTTCTTGTAGGAAAGAGAAGATCAACCTTAGCACAGGTGGACCACAGGGAGGAGGGAAGAGGCTTCAGTGCAGAGAGTGAGCTCACAAGCTCCTTTCTTCCTCTGAGGGCTCTCCTTATTAGAGGACCCTCACCAGCTAACAAGAATTAGAGTCCTTGTTAATACTGTAATGAATTATTGCTTTTTTTCTTAATTATTATTAGCAATGTGAGTCCAGAGACCATTTGTCCTACTTTTGAACACCCAGTATTGTATAGCACATAGTAAGTGTTCAATAAATAAATTTCTATTGTTAAGTTGTATTCATGTTCTTTTTCTAAATGTTTTGAAATCATCAATTAGGTGTGGAAAAATAAAAAATAGATGCTTTTGTATTTAGAGTTTATTCAAAACTCTCTTGCTTTTTTTTTTTTTAAATATATTTTCAACAGTAGGAGCTTCTTACTCAATTACCCAAACATTAGATTCCTAAAGAACACACTATAGGAAAAACTATTTTTTCATTGCCAGGATACCTAAAACTAATGTAATTTCTTCCTTTGTCTGTCTCTTCTATGTCTTTCTCCAACCCTTGTTCTGGTGTCCGTGTTGTTAGGACATATAAATACCACAGGTATTCATGAGAAGTATGTCAGTCCTGAGTGCTGTGTTTTAAGAAAGTTATTGATGTGTTGATTGGATGCAGTGAGAGGAAGATGCTTGCAATGGGGAAGTGCCTAGAAACCATACCTTGTAACTGGTGATGTTGAACTTAGAGAATAAAAGGGCATGATAGATGTCTTGGTTACTTGCAGGAGTCCATCTAGAAGTTTTTTCTATGTAATGCACTCCTACAACTAACACCAATACATTACAAGACATTACAAGGAATTTTTTTTCTGAATAACACCAGGACTCAAACACCAATGAGTGAACATTACAGTGGAGGATATGTCTGCATAATACGTTAAAATGATTACAATTGGCCCTGTTTAGCAATGGAGTGATCTAACTCCCATCCACGAGGCCAGAACATTCTGAGTTGAGTGAATGCCCTCAAAAAGGGCAAACCTACAGTAAGATCGCAGAGGAAAGACTGTGGTCAGACCATAAAATGCAAAACAGCCATGACTATACAGACAGGATAGAAAGAAAATTTTGTATAGAAGAAGAAGTAAGGTAGATTTATTTGTCAGAGGGAGAAATTTGTTAGTAGAATCCCAGTTGTAACTCTGAGTTCTTTTTTCTGAAGTTGCTTCGTTTTATGTAGTAATTCTATCATACTTTTACTAATACAATTAATTAAATATACATCTGTTGAATGATTTGGGAGCCCAGTGTCCATTTATTCATTAATTCCATATTTACTTATTGAGCACTTACTATACACCCCAGTACTGCTGTTCTAGGCTTTAGAGATAAAACACTGAACAAACAAAAAGTCTCCACCCTTAAGGAGTTTACTTTCTAGTGACTGCCTAAATGTTACAAATAAATATCTGAAGAATTAATATGCACTCTAGCCAAAAATAATTTTCCTTTCTACATATGTTTGAAGTCTGTTAAATTTACCTTAATTTACTTCCTTAAAAATTATCTTTATAAAAAATACGTTTTAATCATCATAACCATCAATTACAACTTATATCAAACTTGTAGATGTATAAATTTTAAAAATTAAATGTGTGTTTGAAGTCTGTTAAATTTACCTTAATTTACTTCCTTAAAAATTATCTTTATAAAAAATACATTTTAATAATCATAACCATCAATTACAACTTATATCAAACTTGTAGATGTATAAATTTTAAAAATTAAA
>NW_007727346.1:92228-93729 GCF_000696425.1 Galeopterus variegatus
TAGTAATTCTATCATACTTTTACTAATACAATTAATTAAATATACATCTGTTGAATGATTTGGGAGCCCAGTGTCCATTTATTCATTAATTCCATATTTACTTATTGAGCACTTACTATACACCCCAGTACTGCTGTTCTAGGCTTTAGAGATAAAACACTGAACAAACAAAAGTCTCCACCCTTAAGGAGTTTACTTTCTAGTGACTGCCTAAATGTTACAAATAAATATCTGAAGAATTAATATGCACTCTAGCCAAAAATAATTTTCCTTTCTACATGTGTTTGAAGTCTGTTAAATTTACCTTAATTTACTTCCTTAAAAATTATCTTTATAAAAAATACGTTTTAATCATCATAACCATCAATTACAACTTATATCAAACTTGTAGATGTATAAATTTTAAAAATTAAATGTAAATATTTTCTTTTTCTGGAAATCTTTCTACTTTTCTGGTGAAAGAAAAGATATGGATCATGTTTCATGCATTGCAGTATTTGGAATTTTTCTTATTCAAGAAGTTGAATCTATAGTTACCATGTAATTTTGTCCAAAACTAATTTCCTGGGTTACTAAACCATTATTTATGCTTTTTGGTGTCCATTCGGGTTATGAATAGGAAAGATTTCAGTAAAATATACAATTTTCTAAATTTAATGTCATGTTAAAAAAAAAATCAGATGGTACAGTAATGTCATGAAGTAATTTTAAGTATTAGAGAAGAGATGGTAAAGATTATCAGGTTTTTGTATCAGGTTTTTGTATTATCAGTGTTTTGTAGATACAAAAACACTGAGGCAAAGTGACTTTCTAAGACCCAGAACGTGGTTCTCCTGGCCCTCAGGCCAGGGCTCTCTCCCACACCACACAGTTTAATTTTCTCTGCTATTTGAATAAGTGGTAGGCTTGACTGAGATTTATTAAGAAGGCTGCAAACAGCCCATCCTGTGCCTGACATGAATGTCCTTAGGGCACCACCCCAACTCCTGACATATCAAATGCAAGATGTTTGCATTACCCCAACCAGCTGACTGAAATTTCCAGTTATACTATGGTTCAGCTAAATCTTAGCAGGCAGATGACTTTCTAGCTTTCAGTATTAGAATTTGTATTGCCTGAACATCCTGGTCAATAATTAGTTAACTTTCTGAATTTCGTAAGGTATTAATAACATTTACACAGTAATGCTTTTTCATTTTGGTTTTTGAACACTTACTGGGTACCAAGCAACGTGTTAAATCTTCAACACATTTTAACTATTTAATTCTCACAATGAGGTGGATACTCCTATTACTCCCATTTTACAGAGGAAGAAATTAAAGAAGGGAATATGTAAATTGCCAAAAGGTTATATGGCTACTTAGCATTAGAGTCAGGAATGGAGTCCCCCTCTTTTTTTTTTTTTTTGTCTTTTTTTGTGTCCGGCAACGGATCGCAACCCTCAGTGTCGCGCCCGTACCGGACCGGGACCGGCAACGGGATCGCAACCCTCGGTGCTGCG
>NW_007727346.1:94729-102834 GCF_000696425.1 Galeopterus variegatus
TTTTTTTTTTTCCTTTTTGTCTTTTTTCGTGTCCGGCAACGGATCGCAACCCTCAGTGTCGCGCCCGTACCGGACCGGGACCGGCAACGGGATCGCAACCCTCGGTGCTGCGCCCGCACCTCGCTCAGCCAGTGAGCGGGAACCAGTCTGTATATGGGATCCGAACCCTCGGCGGGAGCGCCACCACACTCCCAAGCGGCGCACTGTAGCAGTGCGCTACTGGGCCGGCCCTGGAGTCCACCTCTTAAACACCACCTGACTTTACATTACCTTAATTTGACAGCAGGAGCCACAGACCCAAAGAATTTAGACAATCTGTCCAGGATTACAAGAGTTTGGTGGTGGTGGGGGTGAGTCACCCTTTATATCCAGCGTTATGTTGTTTTACAATGTGAATGTTCTCAGAATGGATTTATCTGCCACTCTGAGTTCTTAATCTAACATTTTCCTTACAATAAAAAAATAGTTTATTATACTTAGAGAAGTAGGTAGTGTTAAAAAATAATACATATAGGCATTTAAAAATTTTCTTTGGCGGAATTTTATTTTAATAGCTGTTTGATTTCTATGATAATGCTGAATGTGAAGCCTACCTTTTTTTTTTTAACGCTTGTTGGTAACACTGTTTTTTTCATATTGAGAAATCTTGGGGGCTGTCTAGGGTGAACTTGGTATTTATGCTTGTTAACATTGTATTATCCAAGTGAGATTTTTTTTAAGTCTCTAATATTAAATAATGATTCATTCTTTATCATTAAGACAGATAGAAGAGGCAATTTTTGACAATGTAGTGAGCTCATTTTGCTGCCTTTTTTTTTAAAGCTTTATTTTGTCAAACCTAACAATAATTTCACAGGAGGAGAAAAATTAAAATTGCCTCTTTGACAACGTAATGATATTAGTTTTTCTTTCATAGAAATTAAACAAAGTAAAAACCCTTACAGTGACTTTCCAGGGGTCAGCTGTGTTTTTAGAAAAATGCCTAACACGCTCTCAAGGCTTTGTTTTCAAGATAAATCTTCTCATTCTGAAGCACTGAGTTTTGTGTTTTTTGAAGTGCAATATGAATAAGGGAGTCCATTTAATGAAATGCAAAGTTGGCTCATCTCTTTTCCTCTCCTCTCTCCTCCAGCTCTTTCTCTTTGTTGTCTGGAACTTTGAGCTCTACATGATACCGCTGGTTTTGTTGTTACTATTGACATGGAACTACTTCTTGATAATATCAGGAAAAGATAACAGGCAACGTGATACAGTAAGTCTCCACCTTCTTACTTGCATGTGTTTTTGTTCTTATTCCTAGTCCCTCTGATAAGATCAACGTAAACTTTGGTTTTTTTACAAATCAGAAATTCTGTCTATAAATACTCAGGTTTAGAGGAAAGTATTATCAGATCAAACTAACAACTCTTTGGTCCTAATAAAATGGAAAGTATTCTCTTATTTCTAACATTACGCATCTTGATAGAAACTAAAGCAGGGAGCACACCAAAGAATGAACCATGATTTTTAATCATAAGTGGTGTTACTCCAAATGATTGTTTTTTAAAACTCTCATTTGTTTTGGGCCGGCCCGTGGCTCTGTCGGGAGAGTGCGGTGCTGATAACACCAAGGCCGTGGGTTCGGATCCTATATAGGGATGGCCAGTTCACTCACTGGCTGAGCGTGGTACTGACAACACCAAGCCAAGGGTTAAGATCTCCTTACCAGTTATCTTTTTAAAAATAAATAAATAAATAAAAAATAAAACTCTCATTTGTTTTAATGAATCCTGAGTTAAGACGTAATGTCACCAAATTATTAATGACCAGACCAAACAAATATATTTTACTTAAGACAGTTCTCTGTACTTTGTCATTGGAAGGAAGAAAGGATTGATGGTTGTTGGCTTAGAAAAGTGCATAAAGTACTTTAATTCATTGAATGTTCACTGAACAGCAGCAAATATCCTTCTCTGTGTCAGCAGTGTATTGAGATACCAGCTCAGAATTAAAGTGGTTTCATTTAATCTAGGGAAAGTTATACTAAATCCACCTGCCCTCTTTGGTGTTTTTGAAAATTTTTAGCATGTGTGAGACAAACTTCTTCCTCTCTAAAAGAGTTTTTTAGACTAAGAAGCAGAAGGTAGCCACACTACAATCACATGTGCTGTTCTCCCACCAACCTTTGTCCCTCTTGGATTGTTTCAGTCACTACAGCTCTAGCAAACATACTTCAGAAGGCTTTCCCACATATAAATAAATGGTAGGGTGTCTTCTCCAAATATGACATTTGCAATTTGATAACTCAGTAGACAGCTGTTGAGAAGAATTTAAAGATTTGTCAAACATGACAATCTACTTGGTAGCTATATGTCCTCGTCAGATTACATAGTTTTTAAAAATTTCACCATTAAAGGTCTCCATTTGATTTAGAATCAGGACGTTTTGCCAATTACAGTGCCCATAATGATGCAGAGTTATTTGACCATCAGTTGAAAAATATTGTATATAATATTTTATATATGGAATATAATAGTAAGCATCATAATGGTCACACAGACATACCTGTGACATAAAAGAACTTCTTTTTAAATAACACAAGCAAAATACACTTCAAATAGCAACATAATCAAAATGTATTTCTTCAAAATAATTTTCTTTACCATTAAAGAAAAATCCTGATGCACAACCACCAAGTACATAACAAAGTTGCCAACAACACACCATGTTATATAACCCTATTATATTTCTGTCTCTCTCACTGGATTATAAATTCGAGGGAAGGGACTCCGTTCAGCTTTGTGTTTCTACTCTTTCCAGCATTTGCTTCACAAATTAGAGTGTTCAAAACATTTCTTGTAAAGTATATATAACCCTATTATATTTCTGTCTCTCTCACTGGATTATAAATTCGAGGGAAGGGACTCCATTCAGCTTTGTGTTTCTACTCTTTCCAGCATTTGCTTCACAAATTAGAGTGTTCAAAACATTTCTTGTAAAGTGTATCAATCCAAACATGAGATCACTAATAGAGATTTTAATGGTTACACAGTATCAACAGACATAAAGTTATTAGTATTATTGGCAAGGATTTTATGGATATGTATTTAAATTGCACACTGAGAGACAAGCCCCAAATGTGTAAGCATTGGTGTCATGGGGACTAATAGGTACTTTTGTCAATTATTCCAGGATGTTTTCTTTGAGAAAATAGGACTCTCTCAGACAATTGCTTTTTTGTCGCATTTATTTGAGGGAGATCATCGAGAGAGAATAATATCTGCTTTTCATTTAGTTGCCTTGAGACAAATTCACAAATAAGATTATTTGCAACTAAGAAAAAGTGGTAATTTAGTTTTAGTTTCTTAATCCTATGAGGGGACTTATCTTTAATATTTAGTCCTTGGTTTGAGTATTCTTAGTAAAAAGTTCCAAAATGGTAGACTTTACTTGTTATCTTCTCCAGAATATACCTGCTTTAGCTGGAAACTTCCACTCTTAGGAAGGAAATAGTATTACATAATGTATCCTTTTGTACTTAAAATTCCCTAAGACTTTTCAGAGCCTATTAAAAAATTACATATTGTATTATTTTCTACTGGCCTCTATTTTTTTCCAAAATATAACTCCAAAATTGTATTTACCAAATCTCTTCCTTTTAGGCACATCTCCTCTAACAGACTCCCCTTTTAGTCATGGACGATATTTTGTTCCCTGGCACTGCCCATTGTAAAATATTCTATAGTCTCTCATGGAATGCCAACTACACTTCATACCTCCCAGGAAGTGCCTTTTATTTGCCCAAAACACACATATCCACATATTCTGTTCTTTCCAGGAACCAGAGCAGCAATCATAACGTTTCATTCAGCTTCTTACTCACTGGCTCAGTGGAGGCCTTACCTAACTCTTAAATCCAATGTATCTAATTATGTGTTTTCTGGAGTACCCAGCTGTGCAGTTGAATTGGTTGCTCATTTTGAGAAGAAAACTGGATTATACTTTGTATATTTATACACACACACACACACACACACACATACATATTTAAGGGAAAGCGTTACACACACACACACACACACACACACACACACACACACACACACACACACATATACATATTTAAGGGAAAGCATTTGTATAGGGTGCCATGCTGTGACTAAGTGATCCTTCTGCATGGCACATAGCACTGGAAGAATGTTTTTCCTATGTCCTTATTGATATCACCAAAATATTTCAGAATCTTTCAGCATGTGTAGAAACTTTACTGGATCTTTGAGATGATTTAATCACCTGTTGGCTGATTCTAAACCAGGAAATTTTTGGTTTTATGAAAGGGACAGACAAAGAGAGAGAAAGAGAATTTTCTGCCATGAAAAAAAAAATCTGTACATTCAGCCGACAAAATTCAATTAGGATGAAAACTATAAAAGAAAAGCCAATCAAAATGACCTTCAGGTTTGTAAAGAAAAAGAGAGAAAAGGAAATAATATTTCTATGACATAAGAAGCTGAAAGAGAAAAGAAAATGAACACTGTGAAAGATGAAAATATGCATAAAAATTCTTCTTCAACATATTAGTTGATAATTGAGATTAACACCAAAATAGGAAAGGATTTCCTTGTGTGTTTGTTGTTTATTAAGGGGAGCCTTTTTCTTCTTGAAGACGCCAAGATCACAGGAGCTGAAACCCCCTACCTTTTCCCTACCATGGTGCCTGTTCTAGTTTAATGAGAAAAATGAGATGTAATCCTTGCCAAACAGTTTTGCTGCATTTAATGTTAAGGACAGGATAAATAAACAGCCCTTCCTGAGGCTAGCGCAGTAGACTCAGAGAGTGCACATGAGAAAGAGGTGTGGTTAAAAATGGTATTTCACTTCTGCTGTTTCCCAGTTGGACTTGTTAAAAATAAGCAGTCCTAGGTCTGAATCTACCTAGACTTGGACCATGACATTAAAATTTCTAGCATGAGAATTGTTAGGCCTTTCCAGATAAAACTGTTTAATACATGCTTCATTCAGAAATGTCCCTGGCATGAAAGGGATATAATGATAGGAATGTCATCCTTCTCTTGGTTTGAGCTGTCACTCCAAAACCTGGGGAAAATTCTCCTCTGCACTGCCTGTTAGGCTTGTACCAACTATCCAAATTACAGTTACTGTGAACAGAAATTGTAAGTTAAAGAGTAGATGCCAGGAAATGGTCTTTACTTTGGATTTAAAAACGACAGAACTCTCATTATACCCTGGGTGCTGTGTACATATTCATTATGTCATTTAGTCTTACCCCAGGAGAGCGAAGCTGATTGTGTCAGCCCAGCCATTGGGTTAGGTCTTCCTAAATAATGTGAAAGAGTAGATGCCAGGAAATGGTCTTTACTTTGGATTTAAAAACGACAGAACTCTCATTATATCCTGGGTGCTGTGTACATATTCATTATGTCATTTAGTCTTACCCCAGGAGAGCGAAGCTGATTGTGTCAGTCCAGCCATTGGGTTGGGTCTTCCTAAATAATGTGACCCCCCTCTGGTCCCTTGGTCTGTGGCAAGCAAGAAAACTTGCTCATAAGGAACAAGCATGGCTGCAAAAGCCCTTCCCTGAGGAAAGGGATAAGTCTCAGAGAATGAAGGAAATGGAGTGGCCAAGCAAATCGGGGGGCCTATTGCACACACTATAGGTACCACTGTTTATACTGGACAGGGAGACAGGGCCAGAGAGGTTAACTAACTTACCCAAAGGTGCACAGAAAATGGCAAGCCAGTATTAGACACAGATCAATCTGTCTAAAGTTTGCATTCCTAATCACCAATCACATTTCCCTTGGGGCCATACTTTGGGGCATTCCATCTCTCTCTGGGCACTGTTACAGCCCATGTACATGAGTTACAGAAAAGCCAGTAGCTCTAATTCTACCTTCAAGTAGACATATTGATTAAAAACACTCCTTTTCCCCACCCCACCCCCCATATCTTCCTTACTTCTCATTAAGAGAAAATGAGCAGATATTTATTAAGCAATTTCTATGTATCAGGTATCTTGCTAAGACTTTTAGAGAATTATCTTTTTTTATTCTTTACTGTAATTATATTAAGTAAATAGTTTTAAATGGTTTTATCCCCATTTTACAAATAAGGAAACTCAAAATCAAAGAGGATGAATAATGAACTTCATAGATGAAGGTGACGTGAACCCAGTTCTGCCCAGTTCTAAAGCCCCAGGCTGTTTCCATGGTACATACTTGGGCATGCCTTTCCCAAGGAACCACTTTTTCAGTGTCCAGAGCATTACATGGAATCCCAGGTGTCCCAAAATTCCTTCCTATGAGTTATTCAGTGACCTCTCAAGAATTGGTGCTGATCATCTGTTCTAGCCCAGGTGCCCCCAAATTTCAGGAGCATTTGTGACCTGGAGGACTGCCTTCCATTCACCCATGTGAGCTTGGGAGTAAATAAAAGCTGAGAATCTTTCACATTAGTGAAGAAAGACTGAATTTCTTTGACATACAAGAATTCTTCGAGCAGTGTTTTTTAATTACACTTTAAAATAACATTCACTTTTACTGTTATGATAATCCTCCTACATGACAATCTCAGTTACTTAATCAATGGTGGCATTAAAACACTGAAGAGGGGGGCAGATCAATGAAAGCATTCTCTGACTCATGATATGACAAATGACACAGATTTAGACAAAGGCTGCCTTGCTAAAATACTTTAGTAAATATTGAAATGTTGAGTTAGCTCCCCCTAATGACAAAGCACCAGGTTCTTATTTTCCCCTTCAGAATAGTACTGAATATTGTTTCTTGTTGGGTCTGTTGCAGTTAGGCCCAGAGGACTTATCTCTAGAAATAAAGCTTTTAAGTAGAAAATTTTATCTGCCACCATAACTGCTGTTGATTAGACAATTTGGGATGGCCCACCAAAGAAACATCTGATTGTTTGACCTGAGTTCCTATAAAGCAAACACATTTATTATTTTCTCAGCCAGTGCTCTCATTCCAAAGAGGTCTGTGGTGAAATATCTCAATATATGGAATATTGAATAAGTGAAATATTCCTAACAGAATCTACAGAGGCTGGCCAAAGTCTAGCTACGAGAAAAGAGGCCTCCATACACAAAGCACATTGAATGTACAGTTAGATCTTCTCTACTTCAATAAGGGTTTTATCACTCACTAAAGAAGCACAGACTATAAGACTCCTGTGTCTGCATCTTGGTACCAAAAAAGACCACAAACTTGGTGCTCTTAACAGAAGCAGCACTGAGTCATACAGCCTGTAAACACATCTAAAAATGGATGATCACTCTTTTCTTCCTCGTGATTATTTCAACGGCAATTTTCTCAATTTTTCAGAAGGTCACCAGCTTGCAAAAATCTGAGGAGGACCGTGAAAAGAACCAGACCTTTTAATTTTCCAGTGCAATCACTAGCATAAAGAAGTAGAAATCAACAGCCAATCCGATGACAGTAGAAAAGTTCATTTTTTATGACCCCTCTCAAAGCTGTTCACCAAAAGCTTAGCCTTGCTAGATAACCACTCACTGTACAGAGTGATGTCCCAACACATTGATGACCACCACCTCATCAGGCTCTAGACACGGACCAACAGGATTTCCACATTTTCTCCACTCATCCTGAGTCCTCTGCAATCACCACCACCACATGCTACCATCCCCTTCCTCTCAGTAAATGGTCAGGCCTTCTACTTTGCAGGTTTCAATCAGACTTCAGCCTGAAGCCCTGTGAATTTGTCCCCAAGTTAGGGTTGCCAGATTTAGCAAATAAAAACACAAATGCACAATTAAACTGGAATTTCATATAGCAACAGGACATACTTATTCTAAATAATATTCATCATTTATCTGAAATTTCAGTTTAACAGGATGTCCTATATTTATCTGGCAACTTTATCCCAATTGCACCTTGTATTCTTACCTCAAGACCTGCAGAAAAGGTGACCATTCTGAAATAAAATTCTAGTTGTGTCGTTGTGCTACTTTGGTGATTCTCCAAAATCATCAATCATGACATAGAAGACCTCTCATCAGCAGTCCCCACCCAAACCATAGCTTCAGTGTTATCTTTTCTGTATTCCAGCAGGATTGGGGGGGACGAGGGGGG
>NW_007727346.1:104178-105158 GCF_000696425.1 Galeopterus variegatus
CGACACTGAGGGTTGCGATCCGTTGCTGGACACAAAAAAAGACAAAAAGGAAAAAAAAAAACCTTGGGGAAAAGCTTTGAAGGGTGGTGTATCCATTGGACCTCTGGATAGGAGGACCGAGGGTGTGGTGGCCTCAGCAGCAGCAGGAGCATCTGGCAAGTATTTGTATTTTCCCAAATATTTGATATGCCTTCTTTATGCCTTCTATTCTGTTATAAGATATATTTACAAATGCAAATGCATATTTCTTGCTTATCTTGTTTTTTGTTTTTGCTATCTTAAAATAATGCTATAAAGAAAATCCTAAATAAGTCTTTGAGCAACTCTCTGGTAACATCCTTTGGCAAAATCTTTGAAGAATTTCTGGGTCAGAGTTTATGCATTTTGAAGATTTTTGGTAGTTAATACTAATACTGCCACCTATTAAGCTTTAACATTTTATACATATGGGCCTGGGTAAGCATCAATTATCTTTATCTTTTCTTCTGGAGAGCCAGCCCTGACTTCCCACTCTCACCCCCTACCAGCAGTCCACCCTTACCATCTCAAACTCTACAGGTTAAGTGAGCCCATCCCTCTTTGGGTAGGAGCCCACATCTCCCAGCCATATATTTGTTTAATATAGTTGTTGCTAGGCATTCATTTTTAGGCCTGACATAAGTCATTTGAAACCCAGGGGTACCCCATCACCTTTGGCTAGTTAAAACTTCCCTCCCCATGTGGTTGTCTGTAATGTAACCCACTTGTTCCTCATCCCACTGACCCAAAACCCAGCACACCCCCCAGCTGCTGACCATGGTAAAATTTAATGATCAACACTAGAGTTATGTAAATAACTTCCCCCCTCACAGGTATTTTATTTAAACTAGCCAAGAGGTTATGCACATGGAGCTTAATAAAGCCATACTCCCACAGTTCTGCTCTTTCTCTCACATGCCACACCCACTGGTTGAGTTCCCTGTCACCTCCAGACTTCCCTC
>NW_007727346.1:105589-124855 GCF_000696425.1 Galeopterus variegatus
GCTCTTTCTCTCACATGCCACACCCACTGGTTGAGTTCCCTGTCACCTCCAGACTTCCCTCAGCCTCCCACTGGCACTCATAACCTCTCTGAACCTGTGAGTAATAAATTTCTTCTGGTTCATGCATTTCAATTTTACCTCTGCATTGGGTCTCACCTAACTGACACAACTGAACCTAACTTTCCCCTGGTCAGAGCTCTCCTAGAAAGTGGCTATCTTGTCTTATGGCCACTCTCAAGAGAAAGCCCTCAAGAACAAATCAGAAAAACCACAACAATAAAAATCACAACACTCTCACTGTATTGTAATAATTGCCTCACTGTGGGTCTTCCTCACCAGCCTTTGATCTAATTGTTTCTTTTATTTGTGTATCTAAGCCCAAAACAAAGCAAGATGTGTCAGACAGCAGCAAGATCACTTGCTCAAAAAATGTTTGATGAATGAATAAATATTTTAGTCCAATATTTCTTTCCAAACCAAAAATTGTCTAATTTTTATGCATAATTATTTCCATTCAACAAATTATTGAACATTTACAGAGAATAACAGTGCTGACTGTTGTTTAAAGATGATTAAGACATGCTCCTTTCCCAGGATAGTTTGTGGTCTAGTGAGGGGAAACAACTAAATAGAATACATGAGTAAATAGGTGCAGTGATAGAAGTCTGTATATGATTGCAGAATGCACAAAAGAAAGACATTGAGATCATCCTAGATGTGTGTGTGTGTGTGTGTGTGGTGTATTGTAAAGAAAGGAGGGTTAACTATCTGTAGCCACAGCTCTTATTTCACTCCTCAGTCTGTCTCTTTCACTGAGTAACTCCATGTTTGCCTTTAATACTTCTCAAGTTTATTGACTGTCCTTTTACTCTATTCTCAAACTGTGGCTAAACTTAAAATTAGAAAGATAAAATTGTAGAATGGTGGAAGATGAGAGTTACCTGTACGTGACATGTCAGTTCATATAGAGAAAGATGTAAAGGAAAACATTTCTATTTTTAAAAGTCAATTACTAAAGATCTTCCTCATCGGAAGGCACACTTCTTGCCTTAGATCTATTAGGACTCAGAAGAGAGACTTAGAGTTTAAAGTTAGTGGTAGTTGCCATAGAGGATGCCTACAGTGACTCTCCTATTTTGGTCCCCCACCATCTTCCTGAATTCTTCCCATCCTGCTCAAATTCTGCAGAGACATATATGGGAATGTAACAGGGCAAAGAGGTACTCCTAGTTCTTATAGAGGATTTCTTCCCTGAAACCCTGTTTCTTTTCCACCAAATGAATTGTCTTGGCAACTTTGAAGGACACCTGAAGGTCTTACACCCATAGGTGGATGATTTTCTTGTATTTGAGCCCCAATTGACCCCTGGAGCCCCAAAGAATCATTGAAAAACTGACGCCCTAAGCTTACCTCAAAGACTCCCATGATCCAAGAAATTCATCACCTTGATGGTCCTCCAAAGTGTCCAACTGAAGAGTCTACCCATATGACAGCCAACTGGTTTAATCATCTATGTCCTCCTTCCAAAAGGTCTGTCCGCACAATTTTGTCATTTCTGTAATTGAGGAGTAAGACTCAGGAGAGGAGAAAAAGAATATCCACAGTTTTGGACTCAGGGTAGATGTGTTATCATACCTTTTTCTAGTGATTTCCTTTTTGATCTTTCTAAATGATTTTGCAATCTCCTCCTGGTAGATAGCCAAACTCCTAGAGATCTTGCGGTGAGGGAGGTAGGATGTGGGGCCAACAGAAGCACCTTCTGGCTGATTCATGATCCTTTTTCTAGTGATTTCCTTTTTGATCTTTCTAAATGATTTTGCAATCTCCTCCTGGTAGACAGCCAAACTCCTAGAAATCTTGTGGTGAGGGAGGTAGGATGTGGGGCCAACAGAAGCACCTTCTGGCTGATTCATGACCCTGTGACTAGTTTGCATTGCTAGTCTCAATTATCATGGCCAGTGTGGTGAGTGGTGTTGACAGAAGGTTTCTTATAACATTTGTGGAGACTTATTGTCCCTGGTTCAGAAAGGTGACACAAAATTAAAATTAGAAATCAAATGATATTGTCTTAATCTGCTTCTGGAAAGTATTTATAAGTCATTATTCTTAGGAGTCCAATAATCCTACGAGTTTTGTATTTATTTTTTAAGTGTTGTATGGGATACATTTGTCAAGAGCACGCAACTTTAAGACCTTTCTACCATCCTAAATATGGAACTAGAACAGTAACCAAACTAAAATATATCTTACTAGTTTCAGTGACCAAACTAAAATATACCTAAAAAGGGCATTTTCTGCCATTTGTTACTGAATTTATTTCATCATATAAGAAAAAGAAAATAACTGTCACACACGATCACTTATTTCAAAAATAACTAAATATTTTGGTAGCATTGCTTAAATAAGAGAAAGACAGTTCACCTAAACAAAGTTCCCAAATGTGTTACAGTCCCATGGACAACATCAGAAACATCTTAAAAATAAGTGTTACAACTATGCCTTTTCAGTTGGTAGAGGTTAAGAGCTGAAACTTTGAAATTCAGAAGACCTGGGGTTAAATTTCAAACCTTCTACTTGTCAGCTCTACAAAATTATTCATTCCCTCAATTTTCTCATCAATAAAATGGAGACAATAGCTACCTTGTTGGGATCTTCTGAGCATTTAAGAGATGATTAATACAATACGGTAAGCACATAGTGAGTGCTCATAAATGACAACTAAGCACCTTCCCATATATGAAACAGAACAAGGCAGAGTGGGTATTATGGGGTTTGGACATAAAGTCATTACCTCTCTTGAAGAGTTCCCTTGTAAGTCCTGTTGAAGAGGATGGTTTTCATGGCCATTAGTCATTCTTAGTTTTAAGCTTAAGATGAAGACAACAGCATTGCCACAGTAAGATTTCCTGTGTTCATGATCTCCCTGCTATGTACATGGAAGTCCCACGAAAATAAAAACAATATTTTTATCAATAAAAAAAGCATATGAAGAAATTTGAACAAAAGCAGTCTTCAACAGATTAAAGCTTCTTGGTAACTAAATCTTACAGAAATACCATAAGTGTATGCCATTTTACAGATCATATCTATGGATATCTGAAAGAAACATTTTTCTTGTTTATTTTAATACAAATCTCCACCATGCACAGTCCATAAAGACAAAGGCAGGCAGCACCATGAGCAAAGAACAGGGCATTTGACTGAAACTATCATTGAGTCCAAAAGCAAAATACTCCTTTGTAACAGCCTCACTCAGGATGTTGGGTAAGAGAAGGGGAAAGGTAAACCTACACCAGCATACCAGGCCTGGAGACAGGGACTAATTTTAATAAATCAGAATGGAACATGAAAATGTCAACTTAATCAAGCATTTAAATTTTATTAATCAAACCTAATTTTTATGAGTGCAAATAATCACTGAAGCTGGACAAATTTGTTCTCGATTGCATCAGAAACATAATTTTAATATTTAATGGACTGATGAATTTAAATGGAGAATTATCTTTATGAAACATGCTCTTCATAATCTGCCATTAAATGAGAAATAAAAAAAAATCAACATAAATCTTACATAAACGTTATTTAACCAAATGTTGGTACTATAAATATTATAAATGCATTATACACTAATTTGGCAATCACACAGTACACTACATAAAGCAGAAATGATGAGTAGACCAGGCAGGCATTTTCCTAGGGTATAGAGCTCTGTGTTATATTGCAAGAAGCTCATGATATAACGGTCACCGAGGTTTTGTGTGAGGTTTTGCAAACGTTCTTTTCATTCAGGCTTTTATGCTGCAATTCACCATTCACCACAGACAGTCTTTTCAGTCCAAATGTAGGTCTAAACCCACTAGGGCTTTCTTTTGTAAGGTGATTATTCTTCATAAAAAAAAAGATAAAAAATATTTTATCATTATTATTTATAGGAAAGAGATAGAAGGAAAGAACTGAAGTTTTCTGACTCTATGATTTTTTGACATTCAAAACATGCTCCATTTTTAAAGTTAAATTTTCTGACACAATGTTCTCAGGCCTCAAAATATTCTCAGCCAAAAAGAAAAGAAAAGAAAAGGAAAAGAAAACTGAAATTTGTGTCAGAATATTTTTCTCTTCAAATATGTATCCATTCCACACATCCCCTTCATGACCCCCCAACATATTGTTTAAAATAGGGAGTTGCTGTGAATTTCCATTAAAAGTGAATCAAACCTAACAGATCAGTATGGTCCTAAGTTTGCTAACATTAATTTCCAAGATGAATTTGGTTTTGTTTTCAAATTTTGTTCTTTATGATTCCTAATGTTCCAAAAGTATAGTATTTACCTGTAATACATGTGCAAAATTATGCATTTACCTGAAAAAGAATTTCTTGACAATTGTAGCTTTAATGCTCCCAGACATATCTGATACGGTTAGAGCAAAGTACACTTATGAGAAGATGGCAGTACATGGTATTCTTACAAAGGTCACAGCAGCTTTCTTTTCTTGCTTTGAAGAAAATGTTTTAAATAGATAATGTGGAACTTTCATTAGATGCTTAAAAAATTAAAATTCCTAAGGTTGTTTTCAAGGTTCGAAACATTTAAAATTGTGTCTTTTCTGTTACAAAGTTGTGGATCTTGAAAGGAAATTTGGCTTTAAATATAGAGGCTTATACATAATTTTAGTTTTTATTTGAACTCTATTATTAAATACAAAAATAATTTGTTTTGAAAACATTAAATTTTATGAAATAGATTAGTGTTGTCTCTAGTTATCTTTTAATTTTATCAGCAAAGCATATGAAATAACTCGATTTTTTGGCCTTTTGTATGCTTTTTTTTAACCTGACAGATAATATAGCTTCGAGAAAGCATTATTATTTAAAAAACACATTATAGGTTTATAGTTGACCTATTTTTTCCTACTCAATTAAATTAATATGCAATATCCTAAAGATAGCCAAGATTAGAATTTTCCTGCAAGCAAAAAATACAATACATTGTGAAGCCTTTAGATGGAGACATAGTTCAAATAAACACTAGAATTCTGTTCGCAGTGCTTTGTGTAAGTGTAAGAATGAACATTTAAGAATACTGAGTAGGAAATATGAAAAGAAATTCATTTAAGATGCTTATACTGATTATAGAATTTATATTAGTTATTGTTTAGTCTTTCTTAATGGAAGGGTTTTTTTCTGCATATTAAGCTGACACTTAAGAAAATAAAAGGTTACATACTCTTGGCCAGTAAAGTAAATTTACTGTCCTTGCACCTTACAGGAAAACATATTATACTGCAAATAAGAGTGCTGTTGTTGACAATGCAGAATACAGGCTGTATATAATCAGTGGCATGCATCAAAAGTCATCTGATAGCCACATTAAAGCCACATTTCCTATTAAGAATCAGACTAAATTACAACATGGCACTTCCCAGAATGAGCCAAGGAAATACATTCTGCAAGAAGAAATAATTGTATTTGAGTGTGTCAGTAAAAATCAGGAAGTGTTTTAGCAGTAAGCACTAATGCTTTTCTTTTTAGTCTGCCTTCTTTTGTATTGCAATATATTCAGCCTCACTGGCAAGCCTATTGCACTAATTATTATTACATCTAGTGGTTCAGTTATCTTGATGACTACTGTAGCTGAAATACTCCAAGGTTAAATTCTTAATAGCTTGAATCAAACTAAGCAGACATCATACATGCAGCTGCTTTTCAGATATTCTGGATGAAACAGTATCCCAGACTTGTTTGACTCTTATTATTCTTAGAAATATGGAGTAAAGTACAGCTTAACTGTGCCATTCATTTAGCAAAGTTCCTTTTCAAAAATCTTGTGAGAAACAGGTATACTGCTGTAAAAATGTCTGCACAAGCACATCTCTAATGATCTTAATGACCACAAAAGTCTTCAGCCTGACCTCCTGCACTTTCAAGCAATCTGAAATCATTTGTGTGGTTTATGCATCTTCCCAATCCATAGCACTGTATAATTTCATACTATACTTACACATACTTGTAATAAAACCATTGGCACACAAAAGCATGTTCTGCTTAGTTCCTGCATACACACAATAGTATAAATGAACTCCAGACCCATGTTGAAGAATACCACTCTCCCCAAATTCCTCCATATCTCTAGGGCAGAAATAAGCATTTAGTTTGTAATGTATCCAAATATAAACAACTGTACACTTGGATGTTCTATGAATATAAAATTAAATATGAAACTTCTTTTGTGACAAGTTTTTTAATGTTTTAACATCACAGTTGCACATCTGGACAGCAGTGTTTCTTCTTTAATTTAAATGCATTGCTTCTTTATAGACTGGTTTGGAGGAAAGCAATTTGAATTGTGCAACTCTTCATTCTCAGCATAGCAAAACATGCATTTAATCCAAAGGTTATTTCCAAGGAAAGAAAGTAAACATACAAAAGAAACTGGTTTGTGTCAGCATTGGCTTTTGAGAAGTTTGGGCTTTCGTAGTACTCAGTACTTCGCTTATCTTTCCAAGATTCTTTTGGTTTCTTTTTGTTTAAAGGGATTTAAATAAGTCAAAGACTTTATTCCTGGGAAGATTGTAATACAAATGTTTCAAGAATTATTCATGGACCTTTTAACGACCTCTTGTCACTTTAGTTTTAAACGTGTACCCTAAAATGGTTTTGAAAAGCAATAATTAGTATCCACTGTTTATGATGATTTTACTAATGAGGTTTGCCTGAATCCACTTTTCCTTATCCTTTCACTGTCTTGGTCTTTCTTATACTGCATCATTCTGTCACTTCCCTTATATCTTAGCCTGTGGAATAATTCTAAAGGTGATGTCATATTTTTATTCAAATTATCAACATCATGATTAATATTTTCGTCAAATAACATTTTATTTCCTTGCAAATCACAAAGTGTTTTGTGTTGTTACAGTTAAAAATCTTGTAATATGAAAAGAGCTCCTCTACAACTATGTAAGATATTTTAGATTCTGTAGATGCAATGTCATTTCATTTTAAAAATGGATTTTTAAAATGTACAGCCACATGTTATATTTTATATGTTAATGACAAATGTTCAGCAAATATTGAATATGGAAGAGGAAATATTATGCTTTTTAAAATAATGTTATCTGCCTATTCTTTGGCTGTAATGTAGCTGGCGTGCTGCATTTGGGGCTGTCTATGTGTGTTTTTTAAAATGTCATCTTTATTAGTATTACATTCAAGGAATAGTACCGAGAATCAGCTTCTTTCAAGACCTTCCTCCAGTGTGTGGCATATAAGTCTGTGACGAGCGACATTACAGAAGGTCATGTCACTTTTAACTGCTTGCATTACATCTTTCTGATTTCCCTAGTGCCCTTCCTTTGTTTGATTAATACTACTTGCTTTCAAGCAAGGTATCAGAAAGCATAATTTGGAAAGAGAATTCTAGAGTCGATCTAAGATATTCCCCCTTAAGAAAAAAGAGAAAAAACTGATTTTGTAAATGTGTCTTTTCTAACACATGCATTTTTCGTCACTCATTTTATTTTTCCCCCAATCAAGGAAATCCTATGAATGTGTTGTTATTAAATTATTGCTGACAAATGTTTTGGAAACTGGACTTTGTATACTTGAACACAAAACTATGTAGTGCTTATTTGATTTAATTCGAAGAGGAAAGAGCTGGAATTTGAGACTATCTTTTCTAACACATGCATTTTTCGTCACTCATTTTATTTTTCCCCCAATCAAGGAAATCCTGTGAATGTGTTGTTATTAAATTATTGCTGACAAATGTTTTGGAAACTGGACTTTGTATACTTGAACACAAAACTATGTAGTGCTTATTTGGTTTAATTCGAAGAGGAAAGAGCTGGAATTTGAGACTAGAACTCCTTTATTTTATTTGTTTTCCTTAGTTAAGTGTTAAACTCCAGCATGCTCTTCCTAAATAGCAGGTGTTTTTTGAGTTCTCTGGGAAAGGTTACAATTTTGTGCCGTCATTAAATGCACTTCAGTGATATATAC
The DNA here is from genome assembly GCF_000696425.1 of Galeopterus variegatus. Taxonomy (NCBI): domain Eukaryota; kingdom Metazoa; phylum Chordata; class Mammalia; order Dermoptera; family Cynocephalidae; genus Galeopterus; species Galeopterus variegatus. Next base: position 113,586 of record NW_007727346.1, read on the forward strand.
AGTTTGTTTTTAAAGCTCAGTTTGCAGTTTCTATGTTCATTGCATTTGGCTAGAGCTCATGTCTTAAAGCACAGCTCAGCTTCTGAGACACTCTTGTCCTCAAAGCCATCCATTTCACTGGACCATTAAAGCCTGACGATTAGTTGTGAAAGCATCATAATTTTAATTTGGAATCTTCATCCACATCTCTACCTGTGCCTCTGTATGTGTTTCTGAGTGTCAATGAAAACATGAATCAGAATTTTGTATGTCATTTAGGACACAGAATATTTTGCCCAGGAAAAATATATGATTTAATTCCTAAAAATTAATGTTTAAAATATTAAGTTGAGGTTATTTATGTTTATTAATAGCTAACATTTTTTGAGTACTTACAGGAACTGTGCTGAGTACTTTGTATATATTTTCTCATCGGATCCTTCCTTAATCAACACTATGGGATAGGTGCTTTTATCCTCTTCATTTTCCAAGGCACCTTACGCTTCACCTGAGCAAAATGTGATAGTGGAATACACTCTGAAGCAGTTTTAAGGCATCAATAGGAAACCATCTGTATTATAAATCCTCACTTGTAGATGTTTATGATGTAACATTAAACAGGCACCAGAGGAGGAGAAAAGCCCTCACTAGAGCGCTAAAACGCAACACAAAGGCCTCTCACTAACACAACACTTTTCTGCCAATGTAAAAGCAAATGGTTGTATTGGGTGGTTCTGGCGGCACATTTGTGGAGAAATTGTGCATAGCCAATTACCCACTTGTGCAGGGTAAGAACAGTTAGGGTTTTGCAAATGAAGAGCTTGATTCTGTAGACCTCTTTGAGTCATACTTGAACATAAGATCTACAGCCGATTTGTAAAATGTGTAAATTAAGCTAGTGATTTGTTTTATGGTTCAATCATATTTTAGATTTTTAAATATTAATTTGAAGATAGTGGAGATCTCCAAATCTTAAAATAAAGGTTAAATGCTCATCAGTTTTATTTCCAGGCAAATGTTTGAAAGCATTTTGAATATTTGCTTTTATTAATCTGCATCATTGATTAGGTATATGTCTTTTCAGGTGAGCTAAGTTAGTTCTGTGAGAAAAATAACAGGTCCTTTAGCAAAAAGTATGTTCAAAGACATGAAGAATAGATGATGTATTAATCTATTCACTCAATCAGCAAATATTTCTTGAACATCTATTATGTACCTTTCAATCTGCTAGTTCAATGCCATTCTTCTTTCATAGCACCTGCAGTGTGATAAGTACTGCAGAGAGGAGGCATGTAATACATTCTTAATAATAACTAGTTACAATACTTGAATTTATTCATAGGAGTAAAAGTATATTTGTTTTATTTTCCTTGGCATATTTGATATGACTGCATGGATAATTTTAGCAAAGAAACTACTTCATTTAAAGCTAAAATTTTTTTTTTTCCTTTTTGTCTTTTTTTGTGTCCGGCAATGGATCGCAACCCTCAGTGTCGCGCCCGTACCGGACCGGGACCGGCAACGGGATCGCAACCCTCGGTGTTGCTCCCACACCTCGCTCAGCCAGTGAGCAGGAACCGATCTGTATGTGGGATCCGAACCCTCGGCGGGAGCGCCACCGCGCTCCCAAGTGGCGCACTGTAGCAGTGCGCCACTGGGCCGGCCCTAAAGCTAAAATTTTAAAGATAATTTTATTAGAGGTACAAAATAGTAACCATTTTAAAAAATCGTGTGAGGGTTGGGTGAATTATTTTGCTGCAACATAATGCACTGAAATATTGCAGCTGCTTTTCCTTTTTAAACCTCTGTCACAATAGCCTGGAATAGCCTGGCATATATGTCACCTCAACTATACATTGTTGCTATTGTTGTCTGTTATTTGTAATGTGAATGATTCCAATTTGGGGAAGTTGAAAGTCAACATGAAAGGTTATCTGATAGGCCCCATTTAAACCTACTGGATTGTAAGCCTCTTGAGGGTTGATAGGGCTATACACAAAGCATCTGTGTTATTCATCTTTGTGTTCCCATATTACCTAGCACTGTGTGCCTTTGACAAGGAGGTTTATAAATAAATGTGTATGGGGTGGCTGAATATGTTTAGAGAGAATGCAAGAGTCTATCTTTAATGTTGATGCTGAATCATTGTATATGTTCCCAAAGAAAGTGTAAGCTCTTATTAGATATTGGAAACAGCATATGGTGCTACTATGATACTTTTGAAATGTTGAATGTCCAACTGAAAAAACACAAAATTCTACCATTTCACAGAAGACTTAAAGTATGACATTAAATTAGAAACAATCTCACAGATCATCATATACTTTGGGTTATATATTGATTCATGAGACCCGGAGGTTTGCATTTTGGCTATTCTTTTAAATCAGTTAATGGCTTTTAGAATATTTGAGAAAAATTATAAGGAATAACTGAGAGTCCTGAAATGTTATCTCAGTTTATGTAACTCTTTGTATAATACAGTCTTGTTTATTGGAGTTTTCACTCACAGAATATTCCTGTTTATATCAAAAAGAAAGAAGGGCTACGTGTCTCTTTCTTCTGAAGTTATGAGCTTTGGGAGAAAGGTTTTAAAATATTTGATAACCATGATTCTATGAGTCTATTGAGTCTATTCAGAAATAGATATCTGGACTCAATTAGGAAAATACTACAGAAATTTAGAAACTGTATCAAATGTCATAAATACATTTGGGACTTACCTGAATAACAACATTCCCCAAAGTTTAAAACATTTTTGGATCCATGGAGTGCACTTGTGTATGCTTGTGTACATGTGTAAAATCATAAACAACTGAAATGGAATGACGTTCCATTCTTAATGCCTGCGGTTATGTATTGATCAAGGCAAAGGGAAATTATTTGGCAAATCCAAAATGACTATTCCATTCTGCTGAAGTAGACGATCTAAGAGTGATTAAAAGAGTACACGAATCCATATCCACCTGCCTGGGTTATACACACACACTGTACACATTTTTTTTTTTCGTGACCGGTAAGGGGATCGCAACCCTTGGCTTGGTGTCGCCCGCACCGCACTCAGCCAGTGAGCGCACCGGCCATCCCTATATAGGATCCAAACCCGCGGCGGGAGCACTGCTGTGCTCCCAAGCGCTGCACGCTCCCGAGTGCGCCACGGGGCCGGCCCTGTACACATTTGATTATAGAATACATTTCTAATTTTTGCTTCATAATATCTATTCCCTTAATATAATTCTTGTATAAAATCACAGAGAATTAAAATGAAACTTTCAGGTAATCTGCAAAAATCAAAAAGTAATAGATAGTCAAGAGTTGACATTTATACATAATAATTAAAATTTGAGCCATAGAAGATATTGTTAGTTTTATGCCATAGACCATAGGCATGAATCAATTAACAGATATAGTTTTTTACGTTAGAGTTTGGTGGAAAGTAAATTAGAAATAGCAGAACTGTTTCATGCTTAGTTATCTAGCCCTAAATCTAAAGTGCCTGATTATTATAGACAGCAGAATAGGTAGAAAGGAAATTTCCTGATTTAAAGCATCCCCCAAATTAATGTTAGTTTACCTTATGCATATTTCAGATTCTTTAAGTTGTCACAAAACACTTCACATAAATAGAATTCCCCTGACTGGGATGCAGGTCCCTGGTTTTAATCAATTAAAGGCAGAGCATTTTCCTAATCGCTGTCTCTAGATCAAATATTCCTTCTTCATGCATCTGTTTCAAATGTTAATAAAGTTTTCATTTCTGAAAGGTTCAAAATGACAGAACAAAATTCTCTCCTTTAAGAGCACAAAAACGACTTCTGTTTCTGTCTGCAGGTAGTGGAGGACATGCTAGAGGACGAGGAAGAAGAAGAAGACAAAGATGACAAGGTAATTATCTTTCCCAGCACTTGGGTACCTGGGGATGGGGAAATGTAGACATGACACTGTTTTCAGAGACAGTTAAAAAAGGCGTTGAAGTGTTTGAGTCCAGAAAATTGGACAGTGCTGTTTATCATCCTAACAATGCCACCGCATGTTGCAAAGAGGGAGAGAGGGCTATAAATCCTCTTCGCTTTTGTCCAGAGCTGGGTCAAATATTTTTCTGCCAGGAACAAAAAAAAAAAAATAATTCAGCTTGTCTGGAATTTGATAGCTCTCGTGAAGATAACGGCATTGACAACTGTTTTGAAGGGCAAAAATGTGTCCTATCTCGAGTATTACAAATCGGACTACGCTTTGGGGGAAGAAGTAAAAATAAATAGCAGCCTGCATGAGTTGAACATGGATATTGTCATCTGTAATTTTCGAAAAATTGCTCAGCAAAAGAATGCATGTGTGTGGAGTGCTCTGGAGGACATTTAAATAACCCCGGTGCTCACAGCCCTTGCCTAGATTTGAAAAGGCCCCTTGGCTCCTTGGTCAGGAAAGCCCATTCAGTGAGTCTTATATTTCCCAATGCTGGTTGGTTTGGGGAGAGTAACCATGGTAAATAACAGCTAGTTTCTGGGATTGCTAGAATTGGTGGTCCCCCAGGGAGAGGGGACCACTGGAGGGAGGAATTAGCATGACCTCGCACCACTGCAACAGTGGTTGGGGTTGGAAGAATGCTTTCTATGGCAAGAAGGATAGTGATGCTGTTACATCATCCTCTCTGGGCATTTCTAGACCTAAAATCTAAAAAGTCTTAGGGTGAGATCAGGAGGCAGGGGAGAGAATATCATTAATTATTTCTACATTGTTCAGCATATATAACCAGATTTTGACCTTCACCAGAATCTATCTGACTTCTGTTATAGTAAAGCAATGAAATTTTTTGAAGAAAGGAGAAAAACAGTGTATCTTAATTTATGCCCTTGACCTTTGATTCCAGTAGAGATGTACAGTTATATCCCAGTGTAAGAATCTGTGTGCTGGAAGCAAGCATTAGAAATGTCAAAAAAAAATTCACAGTGATTAGTTAATCTCCCAAATGATTTTTTTTCCTGACTACTATTCAATGCTTGAACGTGGCACAGAATGGAGCACCTGTTTTCCATTCAGCAAAGACCCTGGCAGGCTTTGCCTAAGCCTATCCATATGTTTTCACTTAGCAGATTGTTGGGCGATTATGAAAAGTGTCTTTCTTTAGAACCAGCATTGATATTAGTCACTCACAATGAAAGGGCAAGTCATTGGCTACTTGACAAGGTCCGTGTGGACATAACTGAAGTGCTTTATTTCATTTGAGCTTGGAGTGTTTTTCCTCAGCATAATTATATACATGGCAAGACACAGGTATAAGAAGTTGAAGCAGACAAAGATTATAATTACTTAACATAATAGCTTTGTAATAGCTTTTTTTTTTTTAATTGCTGACTTTAATACCTGGGAAGACTTTGGTTAAAGTTGGTAAAAGCTAAATCATGATTTACTTGGCTCTCCAGATTTTGAAGTTTTTCCAGATTATGGCCTTTGAAGTATTTTTTTTTTCTTGAGTTCTTCCTTTTTATTGAAAGAGCTAATCATTATTCAGGTGAGGGTTTGTGATTCACAGACTTATCCTTCATTTTAAAACCCATTGTCCACATTTGCTTAAATCTAAAATTAGGTGGTTTCTCTCTTAATCCAATTCTACGGTTTTCACAAAGGCAGAGAATATGGGTTTTGAATGGTGAGTCTTAGTTATGAATCATTGACTTGTTAATATTTTCACATATCTGCATTATGTAGTAGTACTATGTTAAGCTGTACTGGAGATGACATTTTTCCTGAATTAAACGTTAGGACGACACCGTACTGTGTTCTCAGCTGCCTTTGTTGTAGAGCATTCTCTCAACCATCAACCACAAAGTCACAGTTTGATCTGATTTTTTGACCTGACACCAAATCCTGCCTTTGTGGTTAATACAATATCTTAGCAAATAAGGCTTAGCTAAATTACCTAAGTGGAGCTATCAATACACCACATAACAGTGTTTTTCACCATGTTATATGTAATAATATTGTGGTCAATCTGCATAATCTAGACATCTAATTAATAAAGATCAGCTTTCCTTTTGTAGTTTAAAAAGTTTAGGCATGTTTTCCATGGTGCAGCCTACCCTTGTAATAGGATCCAGCTGCGACATCAGGAAGCAGAAGATAGAATGCAGGTTTCCTTAGGAAAAGCATGGATTCAAATACATGGCATTCTGGTAATGTTTATTGATAAAATATATTAAAATGTTCAGGCATTTATGTTTACATTGCTTCTCCTTTTTCTTCAACTGTTACGTCAAGGTTATTACGTTTCAAGATAACTAGATACAGCAGATGAAACGTATCTGTCACTTAAACATACACAGATTGTTTGCTTTAATTCTTGAAATCTGTTTTCTGGCTTAATTCTTCAGTGCTAAACATATATATAATATACCTGAGATTCATACATCTCATCTCAAATCAACCATGAGAAGAGAAAAAAGATAACTCTGATAAGTGATATAAGAGAAGATTTTAATCTGACAAAATGCATTTTCCAATGATAGTCAATAAAATAACTGCATGGTGTGAAAACAGACCAAGGATTTGGAGAAAGATAGTAAGAAAGGCAAAAAGGAAAAAAAATTCTTTAAAAAAAATATGAAAACACATTTAACTGGAATAACATTGTTTTATTCATTTTCTGTTGTTGCATAACAAATTACCACAAATTTAGAGGCTTAAAACAACACTCATTTTTTATCCCTCAATTCAGTAGGTCAGAAGCTTGGGAACAGCTCAACTAAGTTCTCTTCTCAGGGTCTCACATCAAGGTAACAGTCAGAATGAGTACTTATCTGGAGACTTTGGAGAAGAATCCACTTCCAAGCTCATGCCTGTTGTTGGTAGGTTTCAGTTCCTTGTAGCTGAAGGACTAAAGTCCTTGTTTTTTTGTGGCTTTCCACTACTAGTGATCACTTTCCCTGGCCCCATCCATCTTTAAATTCATCAACGGAGAATCTCTTTTGGATTGAATCTCTCCCACACTTCAAATTTCTTTTTTTCAGGAAGAAGCTGGTCCCTTCTAACAGCTCACCTGATTAGGCCAGGCCCACCAAAGATAATCTCCCTTTCTTAAGGGCAACTGTGCCATGTAATGTAACCTAATCATGGGAATGACTAATCCAGCATATTCCTAAACCTACCCCCACAAGCAGGGGTTATACATGACATAATACTAGGAGGTGGGAATATTGTCAGCCATCTTAGAATCCTGTCTACCACAGCCATCAAGACCTGCTAATGCTTTAGAGTGAAAGTGGAAAAATCCTTATGTTCTTCGGACGTATCTATTGCTAAACTGTGACGCAACTATCCTACAATAGACAAATGAGGAAAGCCTGCCTGTCTAGACATGTCCTTTCAAAGATTACAGCAACATCTCATACTAGTTATAAACTGAAGTATATTTTACAATCATAGTATGCTATATCCCATGCTTATTGTCTAATGCTGATCTGGGGAGAGGGGTAGTGGGGCAGACAAAGGGCCTGATGGGCTATTTTTTCCCCCTTATTGTCTCCTTCTGGGGAGAAAAGCGAATAAGAATAAAATAAGCAAAACATGGGGAAGGATCCATCCCTCCTTTGGGGACTTGTTGGTGCTTAGACCCACTAACCTGATAGCCCACTGACATCGAGTCCATAAAAACACTCTCTACTTTATGTAGAATCATAGTGACATTAAACTGCATTATTTCTACCCAAGAAATAATCTAGTTCAACCCCCTCATTTTAAAATGAGGAGACTGGGGCTGGCTGGTTAGCTTAGTTGGTTAGAGTGTGGTGTTATAACATCAAGGTCAAGCGTTTGGATCCCCACACCAGTCAGCTGCGCCCCACCCCCTCAAAAAAAGAAAAAGAAAATGAGACTGTGGTTCAGCCAAACTTAAGTGAATTGCTAAAGGTGATATAAATATTAAATGGTGGAGCTAGGACTAATGCTCAGGTTTTATGACTCCAGGTTTGGCATACTTACGCTTCCTTAAGAGGAGGTTTTCCAGGTTATCAAAGTGCAGATGCAAATTACCTCAGACATGATCTTTAAGTATTTAGGTAGTTCCATCCCAGCCAGAGGCTATTTACTTCTAAGTTCCCACTTCTTCTTGCTGTTTTCCTACACTTCACCCTTTCCCACCATACCGGCTAAGGGGATGTGTGGTAGGCTGATAATACCAGAACTGGTCATTTCCTAATCTCTAGAACCTGTGAATATGTCATACTACAAAGCCAAGAAAAATTAAGGTAGTAGGTAGGATGAAGGTTGATAATCAGCTGACCTTAAAATAGGGAGATTATCCTGGATTATCTAAGCAGGCCCAATATAATCAGGTGTCCTTAAAAATGGAAGAGGCCATCAGAGCAGGTAGCAGCTGAGGGCTGCTTGCAAAGCTATGGCAATCAGCTGACCTTAAAATAGGGAGATTATCCTGGATTATCTAAGCAGGCCCAATATAATCACGTGTCCTTAAAAATGGAAGAGGCCATCAGAGCAGGTAGCAGCTGAGGGCTGCTTGCAAAGCTATGGGCAAGATCACGGCTCTGGACCTTCACAGCAAGAAGAAGAAAGAGCTGCTGAAACAGCTGGACCACCTGAAGGTGGATCTCTCCTAGCTGCACAATGTCAGGTGGCAGGTCCAAACTCTCCAACAGCCGAGCTGTCCACAATCCATCACCCTTGTTCTCACTGTCATTAACCATTCTGAGAAACAGAACCTCAGAATGTTCTGCAAGGGCAAGAAGTACAAGCCCCTCGATCTGCAGCCCAAGAGAGCATGTGCCTGCACTGCAGGCTCAACAAGCACGAGGAGAACCTGAAGACCAAAAAATAGGCACGGAAGAAGCAGCTGTTACCCCCTGGGAAGTACGCGGTCAAGGCCCAAGCATCACGGCATCAATAAAACACAAACTGGCTGTGGGGATGGGGTGGCAACTGATGTTTCTGGCTTTGAGGATGGAGGAAGGGGACCACAGGCCAAGAAAATGTGAGCTGCCTCTAGAAGCTGGAAAGGGCAAGGAAAAGAATTCTTCCTCTGAGCATCCAGAAAGAAATGCAGTCCTGTCCACATCTTGATTTTATCTCAGTGAGGCCCATCTTGGACTCCTGAACTACAGAACTGTGAGATAATAAATTTGTGTTGTTTAAGCCACAAGGTTTATGGTAATTTGTTACAGCAGCAATAGGAAACTAATACAGGTGTCTTTCAACTGCATTTTTTATACTTCTCCAAAAAACACTACATTTTAAAGCAGTACATCGGAGCTCCTAATTTTTCCCTATTAGTTCTACTCATCTGCATAAATATTGCTATGCAGCTCTTCATTCAGTATGGAAACTAAAAGCAGTGTCTAACAAAGCAAATATTTGTATCCATATTGCCTTAATTTTTATTTCAGAAAAGCTCATCCAAAAATGAGACTGGGTTATCACCCATCGCTAATGTAGTCGTGTGTACTTTCTTATTTAGGAGCCTGTACATTGGTGAATGGAGAAGCAAATCCTGATCAACTTTATTTTTCAACAGAAAAATTTCACTTCCTTACAACATTTATTCTATTTCTTAAAATATTTCACCCTACAAAGGGCCATGAGTATTAGCCTTATTTAATTCTATTTCTTAAAATATTTCACCCTACAAAGGGCCATGAGTATTAGCCTTATTTAGGTCATAGTTACACTTTGAGAATCTAAAGAAAACAATAGATTTTCTCCCCAGAAACACACACACACACACACACACACACACACACACACTTTTTCATGCCTTTTTTTTCACCATAGAAATGGAATTATTTTAGAGACTCTAAAGTATCTTCATAAAGTCATCTCTATTGTTACCATCTTATTGAAAGTAATGCCTAAGATTAATGCAAATTTTGCAAGTAAAAATAATGTTTAATTCAGTTCAAAAGTAAGTTTTTGAAAGAAGGCTGAATTTTGGCTTGATTTTGATACTATGGAGTGGTTTTTGGCACAGCAATGGGTTTGTTATCTTTGACATCCCTTTAACTATGACTTATCAGTTCACGGCAATAAGTGCTGGAAACACTGACTTGCCAAAAGAAAACAGTTACAAACAAAAGGGGAGGTTCATTAGATGAGGGTTAGGCATAGTGAGGATTCCAAAAATTCTCCAAAATTCTTATTGAATTCATATTGTGTCGAGATCATCTTTTGAAAAGTCTGCATCATTAATGCTTTATCATTTTTTTAAAAAAGGACTAAATATTCATGAGCCATGTTAAGGTCTTTGGTGGCAGAATTAGCTTTCAAAGAGTTATCTAATGATTCCAGATGTTGGTGGGTTTCTTCTGCAGACATACTTCTCCAATCTTGGAAAGTTTAGGGAGATATCCACCTCTGATGTACCCTTCCAGAGTGGCAGTTGTGCTAAAAGAATTTAAATGAAAAGACTTACATAGATAATTTGGCAAAAATATCCATCAAGTAAAGCAAACTATAAATAGACTCTTGTCCTTTTGAGTTATTCTGACAGTTGGATTTCCTTTGCCTCAAAGAACCAGAACTTTCATTTGAAGGTCAATCAAATGTTTCAAGACAGGTCCTCTGGAAAGCTAGTTAGCTTCTGTATTGCAGCAGTGAACTTCCTCTTCTACTTCCATTTCTTGACAAAAACTCTTGAAATAGCAGTGTGTCAGCCCTGGCTCTCAGGAGGTTGACAACATTTGTAGAAATAGACACGATTTTTTCAGGATTGCTGGCAGAGTCGTTGACACCAGCTGACACCACTGCATGTTGAGATGAGAAGCATGTTTCTTCACCAAAGCAGCAGAACCAGATGTGTTGCCAAGCATCGCAGATGCTCCATCTGAGCCCAGAGTGCCAAGATTTTTATTCCGCCTCAAAGTTTGTTTGGCAAAGAAATTCTTCACCATGTTAAAGACATTGACTCTGCAGATTCTAAAAGGAGTTCACAAAGTAGGAATTCTTCCTTGACTATAAGAACTTGCCAACAGGAATTGGCTATGCAAATAGAGGTATCTATTTTCATTAAGTCACATGCAAAAGAGAAATATTAGGGAAATGTCAGAAATTCTGTGGAGTTGACATTGTTTGAGGACACAACTTTAAGAAATGTGTGGCTTTACCAAAATATTTCCAGTGGCACGTGAGCGTTTTTTATTGTTTGTTTGTTCAGTTTTTTTTGTTTGTTTTTTTGGTGATATGATTAACTCATAAGAAAAGTTTCAATACAAGTCTTTTTTTCTTGGGACAAATCCAAAGCCAAGTAAAGTCCCAGTCTTTAAAAATCAAGATGACTTTTATATAAAGAAAAA
>NW_007727346.1:126372-129930 GCF_000696425.1 Galeopterus variegatus
AACTATTTTGCTATTTCGTCTCTTTCATTGAAAAATGATACCTTTGTTCTATAAACATGTATTGAGGAACAAGTCACTGAGTAGACGAAGATGACTATGACCCAATATGAGTCTCTCAGGAGTCACTCACTCATGGGACCCTTGGTTATGCAAGCCAATAATTCTGATACAATGAGAAAAATGTTAAAATAAAGTTATGAAAAGTTTTGGTGAGAAAACAGGAGGATAACCATTTTCACAGAATTGTCAGTGAGTGTTCCACAAAGGAAATGGCATTTAGTTTGGATCTTGAAGAGTGAATGAGAACATACCATGCAGTGTGGCATATAAAATCAAGGGGTATGTAGTATAGTAGAAACAAAGAGTGCAGGAGGGGAAGTAGAGGAAAATGGCACTGGAAATGTACATTTAAGAGTGTAAAGGCTTGGCTGTCATCTAAGGAGTGTGAATTACATTCTCCAAGTTATAAGGAATCGATGGCAGTGGTAAAGTAGGGAATCATCATGATGAAATTTGTGTTTTAAGAAGAGAACTTTGGCAACAGAGCAGAGGAAGGAATAAAAAGAAAATGAGACTTGAAGTGGGGAAATCTGCTGGGAGATATCACCATATCTCTGGTAAGAAAAAAAGGCATCTTTCGTTTAAATGGTAATAGTGATAATAAAAAAAAATTGAGAGAGATTTTTAATAGTGTTACAAGATTATTGAAAAAATTTGTGTGGAAGAGAGTAAGGAAAATTTTAGGATTCTGGACGATGGTGAGATGTCTAGCTGAGATATATTTGTGCAGTACTTTACGTATTTCAAGGTATTTTCTCTTCTTACCTTTTTTATTATTCACAACAACTCTGTATATTTGCATAGCAAGCATCATCCCCACGCTGCTCCGGTATCAGAAAGATTAACCTGGCTAGTGGGGAAGTAGCTAAGACTAGAAACCAGATCATGGGTAGGTAGTTGAGCCTAGAAACAAGTTAACTTTCCTATCAGAGACACAGCTAAGACTAGGAATTAGGTAACTTGTCTGGTGACGAAGAAACTGAGATCAGAGAACAAATACTTTAATTAATTTTCCTTCCCAAACGTGTTGTAGCAAAGCCTGTTGATTCATCTAGAGATGAAACGTAGGCCACTTGGAAAGCAATTTGCATAGCCATAGCCCATCCTGCTCACTATAGACAGAGAAAGTGTCCCATATGCCTGCCTGGCCCTCTTTCCCTGGGTACTGTCTCTTGACAGCAATTGGAAAAATGACGGCAACAGGTTCATACACAGTGTCGTCTGTCTGTTCAGAGCATTTTCAATAACTAAGCACAGATCTGGTGTGGAAACAAGAAGGATAAATGTAAAAGGTATATAGTAACTATCCTAGTTCTGGCTTTGATCTAACAGTCATTAGGACAATATGATGCTGAAAGAACTTGAATCAGTTGAGAAACAGCTACTACTGTCACTATTTTATAGATGAAAAGACTGAAACCTCTGAGACATAAGTAACTCACCCAAAGTCACAAAAGAAGTGAAATGACCAAACTTTAAACCCTAGTCTCTCAGGCTCCAAAGACCACCATTTTTTGCATAACACCCCGCAAAACGGTGACCTAAAGTAATAATTTACCATTCTCTATTCCATGGGTTGGTTGGGCTCACCTGGGCAGCTCTTGCCTGAATCTCTCATGTGGTTCTAGTCAGATGCTGGGGGCTGTAGTCTTCTAAAAGCTCAACTAGGCTGGACATTGAAGGTGGCTCAGGCAGGTGACTGGCAGCTGTTGCTGGCTCCTCGTACTAAGGCAGCTTGGTTCTGAGAGAGAGAATCCAAAAGCAAGTGTTTCCAGAAACCCAAGTGGAAGCTGCAAGGCTTCTTATGGCCTAGCCTTGGAAGTCCTAGAATGTCACTTCTGCCACATTCTATTAGTCAAGCAAGACACTAAGGCCAGCCCAGTTTCAAGGAGAAGGGAATTCAGTTTTACTTCTTGATAGGGAATCCAAAGGTCATACTGCACAAGAACCTATGAGATAGGAGATATTGTGTGGCTATCTTTGGAAAACAAAATCTACCACAATTTTCAAAGAGCAAAAGCTTCTAATAGATGTCATATTAAGGAATATTAAGGAATGTGTCATATTAAGGAATGTGGAGCCTCTTGCCTACCAGGAGAGTCTCCTCATCCAAGGTTTATCAGCACATAGTACTGGATTAGGTTATCTCAAAAATTAAACAAACACGTCACCTTCAAATCACCAGATAGGCTCAAGTTTTATCACCCTATGTACATGTATTTTTTGTTTTTGATTTATAATATGAGAAGCAACAAAGGACTGACTTAATTGTCATTCTCTACTTTCCCACTGAAATATGAAAGGGCTAACGAGTTCTTCTTTTGTCTTGCTCATAGATAAAGATTTCATCCAAAAATTTTACCTTCTAGCTAAGCTCTCCCTTGAAGCTAGTTGGGAAGGAGGAAGGAGTTACAAAGAACCCTTTAAAAATCCCCATCTAAATTCTAGTGGACATCCATTGTTCTCCATTAATAAAGGAGGACAAAATGTCAATGATCTGTGTTCTGGAAGTCAGGCTTTACCTACTGGGACTGACTGCCAAAAATAAAAAGTCAAGTGAGGAAAGGAGATTGCAGAATATTTCCTTCTTATAACAAAATAGTTTCTACTTTTTAGAAAATGTAATTTGAAATTGCTAACAGTTCACACCTGGCATTTTACTAATTTGTTCAAGGACATTTCTCATAGGACTTAAAGGATCACTAATATCTCTAAAAATTTTGTCCTAGTAACTGTGAATAGGTCAGTCAAGGCCCTTTTCTGGTATCCCTAGAGCCAATATTTCTCTGCTATAGTGAGATAGCGTTACATGGATGTTAAAATCAATATTCGGCATGTTCTGCACATAAATGCTATTTCTTGGTTCTGGCATTTTAGGCAAGTATTCTGATCAGCAGTGTTTTGGGAATGGGGACAGCATCTGCATTCTCTTTGTGATTCCACACTTGAATATTTTAGAGACATACAAGGCAATATGATAAACAAATATACAGCTGTGGCAGTCTGAAAATGTAAGATTTTATTGATTATGTAGCAGACTAACTACCCTGGGTATTAGGTTTGCTTGTCACAACCTTCAGTGCCTGGGGTAGTTGAACAAGTCCCTTTTTCCATTGAGCTAACCTCAAAGTTACATAGTTTCTAAATCAAGGTCCTCAGATTTCATACTTTGGCAATTTCTTTCCTTTCTAATGGGTAATATTAGAGAAAACGTGTCACCTTTTGCACCATGTAATACCAAATCAGATCAGAATTCATGCACAATTATGTCAGTGGAAATCTAATAGTACCAGCTGGCTTATCTCTAGATAACACATGGAAAAATAAACTTCCACAACTGACAGATTTACTTGATTTTTTTTTCAGATAAGTTATTTGTAAGCAATTGAGCTAAAGAATGTAACTGGATTATTTTTCCTACTACAAAAAATAAAAACACCCCAACAGTGAAATGGTAGCTGAGTATTCAGGCTCTGTCTCTCTGCTTTTTTTTTTTTT
>NW_007727346.1:130150-138257 GCF_000696425.1 Galeopterus variegatus
TTTTTTTTTTTTTCTTTTTGAAAAAGTTCCTGGATAATGAATGCAAAAAAAGAACAAAAAAGACATTTTGCATTAGCTATATTTATTAGGAGAAGTAACAACTTTAAGAAAACAAAATTTACATAAAACACTTATGTGAAAATAACATTCATTGATAGTTAATGGCATTTAAGTAATATAGGTTATGTGGTAGTCTACCTGGGAATGATATTAAGCTGCCTAAAAAGCATTCATCTGTGTTTCTCTTTTATAATCAGAAAAAGTCAAAGCCCATCACTAATCTGTAGTCTTCTTGAAACCAATTAAAATAATTTAAGATAAGTTGTACTGCAAATGTGCTTTTTAAGTGTTTTAAACTTAGGATGTCTTAGGGATGTTGTAACCCCTTTTAATGTTACTATTTATATATAACTACCATGTGTATAGTATTACATCTTTAATGCACTGTATTAGCTGTCACTTGAAATTAAGTGCAGGCATGTTCTTTTTTGGCCTTCAGTTTCTCCTACATTAAGTGTTTAAATAATGATACCAGTAGTAAAAAGATAGGTAGCATTCCTAGTGGAAACTAGCTTCTGCATCTGGTGGGGTTGTGTTCGGGTTTCTATGTGAAAGATATCGTAATATCAGAATTGCATAGTGTTTACACACCTGGTATCCAGAACCCTACATGATGTCCTTTAGCAGGGAATTAATGAAATCAAAGCTTATGGTAGGCATGTTAGATAGATATGCCTTGTCTGTAGAGATCTGGTGATAATTCCATCAAAATTTGTCCCTAGTTGATCATATATCTACGCATTTTTATATCTTTGTGGGTTTTGTCACCAACTCTGCGCTTTGCATCAGTGCCTTCTTCAGAAGGTCAGGTTTTGAAGATTTAATAATTCACCTTGAAAATGTACTATCAGTTGAACATATCAAGCATGGGTTTTCTCCACTCAGCATGAATTTCATAGCATTAAGAAAAGGCAAATCCATAGCTAAAATATTTTCCTGATCTCTGTTTTTAATTTAATGATAAAAGCAAATAGATGCTTATTGATTTCAGGTGTTTTTTCCAATTTCCACAAGTCATGTTTGCTTTGTATGTTATAAGAACATTGTGCAGACTTTTCTCCACGATGATAAAATTGTGCATTTTTCAAACATGCAAAATAATTAGTTTTAATAAAGAAACTATTCAGATGAGAGTCACTGGAGTAGTTATAGCTTATACTAAAACAATCGATATGAAAATTAAAATTTCTTATATTTATTCACAAATATTCACCTTCCCACAATCTAAATCATAGTGATATTAATTCCCGTGAGTCTTTTTCTGCTACAACAGGTAAAAGAGTAATACCTTAGAAAGAGATCAATTCTTATCTTATAGAGTTGATTGACTTTGTCATCTACAAGTACTTTTGTATTTCATATTTACACACTAACAGCACAAAAAAGAAAGTGGAAATTTTCTAATTAAGAAAAAAGAAGTCAAGATATAGTATTTTTCTCATATTCAATATGAATGATTCCTTCATTCATTTGTTCACATATCATGCATGTGTGCACTTAATAAATATTTGAGTACCTCCGACAAATGTCTTTTCTTTGCATCATATACTGACACATGTTTAGAAAAGAATGTTGTGAGTTTTCTTTTCCTTCATTCACCATTAATCTCACACATACTCTGCATCTGTTGCCTCCATTTACTTCCCACTTTTGTTCAATCTTAATTCTTTCTTTACTAGCTTTCATCTACAACACTTTACTAAACTTAGTCCCTGAAGACATCAGTAACTTTACTTGGTTCTCCTCCTTTCCAATTCATTACACCAGTGCCACCTTGACCACTATTTAATATCCCCTCTATTTCCCTGTTTGCTCATGTTATTATTTATTTATTTATTTATTACTGTAACACTTTGATTTTCTTCTCTTGTCTCCAATGTTTGGATATCTTCCAACTTTGCTCTTTCTTAGAGACTAATCTATGCCCACAATTTTAACTATCACCTCAGTGAAGATAACTCCAAAATCTTTAATTTCATTCATTTATCCATTCATCCATTCATCCATTCAATAAGTACTGTGCACTTGAAATGTTCAAAGTACTATGCTGGATGCTGCAGATAACACAGGGTTGAGTGCAGTTACTGTCCTCACAGAGCTCCACTGTCTCCTGTCAAGTTACTCTTCTTTCCATTCTCATAACCACCACCCAATTTCAAATCCCCCAGACCTCAAATTATCCATCTTCCAAATATTCTCAGCTATAATACATCTTAAGAATGCTGCCAACAGTCACTGAAGATTTCCTGAGACAGTATACCTGCTAGTTAAGAGTATTGGCTCTGGACCCAGGCTGCTGTGTGATGTTGGGCAAGGAATTTCATCTCTATCTCTTAGTTTCCTCATCTGTAAAGTGGGGTTAATAATAGTTCCTACCTCATAGGGTTGTTGTAAGGATTAAATGATTAAATATATGTAAAGCTTAGAACAAGGTCTGGCATATAGTAAGAAGTTCACAGGTATAATCTTAGTAGTAATAGTATCATTATTATTATAATCACTATTGTTATTAGCAGCAGCATTATCAGGCATGAGTGCTCAGGAAAATTGTCACATTATTAAGTGGAACAGAAAGGTTGAGTAGAAATAGATTTCAGACAGGAAGAAAACTACTTCTGTTTCTAACATGTTGAGTTTGAAATGTCACCAGGCCATCAAATTGGGTATTCTAGCAGATGTTAGAAATAGAAATGTGGAGTTCAAAGAAGAGGTTATAGCCAGGGGCTTAAATTTGAGAATTACCCAATAAAGATCAAAAGTAATCACTGAAGCAGAGGATGTTAAGAGTGGAAGGAAGACGGCCAAGGACAGATCTGTGGAGAATGCCTCTACTTAAAGGGCGAAGGAAGGGTGAAGAACAGAGCATATGGCTGAGAAGAATGTTCAGAGTGATAGGAGGGGAATCAGAAGGGTCCCTATCATGGAGACCAACAGTATTGAGAAACACAGCACTAGAAGTAAATATGGCAAATGTCACGGAAGATGAGCACTAGAGGAAAGTCACAAACGTCGGTGATTAGATTTGTCATGGTCTTGGTGCTCATAGTTTCCCTAGAGTGGTGAGAGCAGAAAGCAGAGGACACATCACAGGCAGCTGGTGTGAACTGCCCTTCAGAAGGGTTTGACTCTGTAGGGTTGGGAGGGAGGCAGGACAGAAACTTAAGGAGTTGACAAGACCTTGGGGTTTGGTTTAATAATAGAGAGAAGGAACCAGGGCAGAAGGAGGAAGCCAGGGCTGCAAGAGCAGAGGGCCAAGGTCTCAGAGAGATGCGAGTTGTGTGGAAGCAAGAGCACAAGGGATGAAGCTCCCTGGGGAAGTTCTGGGCGAGGAAGGAACGGGGGTGTTGAGGAAGCACATGTGGCCTCAGTTCTCTCAGGAAAGAGGGAGAAATGGTCACTTGGTGAGAGTGTGAACATTGGGATCGGAGGCTCTTGGAGAAAGGGAAATTGAAAGAGTTCTTGGAAGAAATGTGATAGGCAGTCAGCATAAGTAGAATAAATGGGTCATCAAGTCACAACGAAGGCCCCGCTGGACGTAACAGGAGTGTACAGTAGCTAAAACCGAGAGGTTCATAGGTAAACAGCTGGAATAATCTGTATAAAAACAAGATAATATAGAAAGTACATAAGGACACATACAATAAAGTTCGTATAGGTTGCAAGTGAAGCCAAAATTGAGTGGATAGGCTGGGAGAATGGCAAGGTGTTGGGCAGAGGAAGCCTCCAAATCAGTGGGATCGGGAAGGCTTGCCCACCAGATGCAGGTGTAAATGGCAGAAGTAGATCATGTGGTTTTTCAGACTTTTAGATGCTTTCTTTCTTTTTCTCTTTCTTTTCTTTCTTTCTCCTTCTTATGTGTTTATAATAGAAAATTCTGCCTGGATAACAAAAGAGGCTATCCTTTTAAAGTTAAATGTACTTTGGCACTTCTGAAAGCGTCACTCACACTACTTAGTAAGGACAGTTTTAATAGAAAATTCTGCCTGGATAACAAAAGAGGCTATCCTTTTAAAGTTAAATGTACTTTGGTACTTCTGAAAGCGTCACTCACACTACTTAGTAAGGACAGTTGGATTTTGTTTCTCTGTCTTCTTTAACTTTCCACCTACGGCTTTAGATGAAGTCTGCTTTAAAAGAACAAGAAGGAAAAAGGTGATGAAGAGAATCGTGAATTGTAGAAAAACATCTACCGTGCCGTTCTTCTGTCACTCTCACGGATATTGCTTAGCATTCTGAGTTTTAAAAATAACACAGTTATTGAGATTTTAAACTCCGTGGATGCAGAATACATTTTTGAAAATAAGGCTTTTTACTATGCATAGACAATTATAGTCCACTGAGAAAATGATGTATTTTTCCAATACATTTTTATTATGTACTTAACTGATAGACCTTCCCAGCTTCTTCACAGACATTCCACTCCATCAGCTACTGTACATAATATGCTTCTTAGGAATCTACTTAAATTTGTATTTACCTGTGAATACAAATGAGGCTAGATTGGCTCCAGAGGACACAGTCCTTTTTTCCTTGAGTAAATTATACATATTTTAGAAAACTATCTAAAAACATATTTATCTCATATGGAATTCTGGTCTCAAGGGTAATTAAGACCAGTTTTTAAAAAGCATAGCCAATGAACTTTAACTCTCTCAGGTAAATAAGATATATTTTATAATCATCTAAGAACGATTTCTCTCTTCCTTTCCTTCCCTTTCCCTTCTCCTGTAACTATCACCATAGATTCTTTAGCTCTTTTACACACATACTTAGTAATTATTTCAATGTTTCCTCAGATACTGCTTTTCTCTTGGGGGCCAGCACACCAATTATGTTTTCCTTTCATTCCACGCTCTGGCAATGGTACATGGAAGAGGCATAGTCTACCCTACATATACAAGTAATTTCTAGAAGAGAAGTTACTTTGTAAAGATCCACATTCTTCTGCGTATGCATTTTCATTAGTCTTCCCATTTTAAGAAGGCAGTTCCAATGCAGGGGAGTTTACTTGTATAACTAAGAGGAGTGTTTTGTTTGCTAAGAAATGCATAATTGAACAAACACAATATTTTGAGAATATCTTAAAAATGAAAGTGATACCTGACAGTAAATGTGCAATAGCATCACTGTAATTATTTGTAAAAGCAGCTCTATGCCGCAATTATTATTAAAACCAAAGAAATAAATGAAATTTCCTAAAAATACATTCTTTCTTGGTTAGCTATTTTGCGCTTCTAAAACACCCTTTACACACTGATTTCTTTGCCATACACTGAATAATGAAAATGCTCATCTCATTGTTCCTTTGCTATATAGGAATGTTGCAATATTTGTGACCTCTTCCCCCCCAGGAAGAAAGCAGTAGGAAACCATGTGACAATAATTATTAGGTGGTTTGTGCAGACTGCATGAGAACAGAACTAAAAACTTGGGAAAAATCTGTCTCTTAGGAACTGTAAATGAGTATAGGGAATGGAAGAATGCTTGGTTTGTTTCTCATCATCTCTGCCTCTGAGGAGCAATCCTTTACATTTCATGAGACTGACTTCTGAAACCGCCGTGGGTAAATGTCACTGCTGCATGTGCACTCTTCCACAGGGAGGTCAAGGTTTCTACTGGCCTCTTCCCAGCCAGGGTAGTGGCGAGCTAAGAGTTCATCCTGCTCTGCCTGAGTCACAGTGAGCCCCAAACCAGATCCTCTGGGTTTAGGACTCATAAAACCCTCCGTATTAAAATATTTGCAGAGATGGCTGAGCTTCAGGACCAGGATGAAGAATTTCTAGTGGCCTAAATCCTAAACAACTTTCCTGCCCAGATTAGTCGTAGAACTCAGGTGACTATAAGTCCTTGTTTAGGACTCATAAAACCCTCCGTATTAAAATATTTGCAGAGATGGCTGAGCTTCAGGACCTGGATGAAGAATTTCTAGTGGCCTAAATCCTAAACAACTTTCCTGCCCAGATTAGTCGTAGAACTCAGGTGACTATAAGTCCTGGTTTACAGAGTAGAGTCCTGTTTATGCTTGTTATCCTGATATAATTATTAATAGCACCCCATTTCACTTTCAGAAATGTCCCAGTTTAGATAATAAATGATATGATCTCTCTATTTATATGAGGTCTTTGGTCAGAGTTTTGTTTCCCTGGGTGTTTTTGTGTTTGTACTTATGTTAATGAAGGGTTACATTCGTCTTTTTTTCCACTCAGCTAAGTTTGAGGAGATTTAAAATTAAAAAAAAAAAAAATCCCAAACCCCCTAGTTTTCAAAATAATCTTGAAACCATGTGAAAATATAGATTCTTTAGCTCGCTTCAAGAGATTCTGATTCAGTAAGGATGGGGTGGGACTCAAGAGTTGTTTTAACTAGCTGGTTCTTAGGCACCTGAGTTTGAGAATTTTAGTTTCAAGCACCCTTTGTGAGTGCCTAGCTATTTGACCCTTAACCTCTGAAGGGCATAACTATGAAGGGCTCTGGTGAACATTTGGTCAAACTGACAAGCTGCAGCATGGCTGTGGGAAACTGACGGTTTGAATGGCTAATATTTCCCAAGCTAGCTCAGAGGGCCCGTCCTCATTACCTCATAGTGGTTGGAACTCAGATAATTATTTTGGGTGAGATTCAATCAGAAGAACCCTTCCCCAAATCTCCTGCCAGGCACACAGGCACTGCTTCAGCCAGGTGAGTTAATTCACTTACTTATTTTGAATATTTTGCAAGGAGAGTGGTGAGTACGGATTGAATTGTGTGTGTTTCATCTGGAAGTTTGATACTAAAAGAAAAGACAAGTCCTAAGTGCTTCAGCTCCCCCTTTCCCGGCCCTTCATGCGTGTGGCATTGTGTGCAATCAAGGACACATGCCATTCACCAGCAGCTCCGCTTTGCTGACACTCTCAAAGTCGTCCCTCCTCTCACAGCTGTCAGTGTGCTGTGTGCTTTATGCATTCCTTCTGGGCACATGATCCGTGCATTCCACACAGCAGGAGAAGCAGACAC
The DNA here is from genome assembly GCF_000696425.1 of Galeopterus variegatus. Lineage (NCBI taxonomy): Eukaryota > Metazoa > Chordata > Mammalia > Dermoptera > Cynocephalidae > Galeopterus > Galeopterus variegatus. The sequence goes on from NW_007727346.1 coordinate 137,204, forward strand.
CTGAACAAAAGGAAGCAAGGACTCTTGGCCTCCCAGAGATCAGGGCTACAGGCCTTGCACATATTAACGAACTGGCATTTTCATTCTCCAGGCCACTTTTATTAGTCTTTCAAGGGCACCTGCATTGGAGAGGCCTTAAAATTTTTTGCCTCATGCGCATCCTCACCACCTCCCTCTACCCTGCTTTGCCCCTTCTCTGTACACTACCTCACATGCCTGGGCTCGGTAGAAGGAAATTAAACTGTGATTTGGTATGCTAAATTACCTGAAGTAAAAACTGTAATTTGCAATATTATTAAGTCATCACTGTCACAGATTTCAATTTCTTTCTGTTTAAACCCCTAACTCACAGCATCACTCTTTTCAATTATTACTAAAAGGAGAAAAGGAGAGAGAAAAGCCCTTGGTTTCTCTACTGACGTATCATATTTATAAGGAAAGTGAAAATATGCTTCTGAGCAGTTACTTCAGTCTGGCCAATTTCTAGTTAAAAACTCCACATTGCTTTCAAGGTATACTCATTCATGTCTAAGGGCACGTGGAAAAAACATGGGGCTACTTGGGTGCTCCTGTCAGTGTGGATCAGTTGCAGGAACTGGAAATTCCACACTTCTATTTCCAAAGAAAGCCTGACCAGGTTTCAGTCTTGGATCATGGGGACTTTACTTTCTGTACTGCTATTTCCAGTCCTTCTGGAAATACTTGGATATTTCCTCTGAGCTGGCAGCACTGATGGCCTTCACTACTGCCAGAAGCTTAATCCCCTTCTGCCACATTCTCTGCATTACTGCTTTGAATTAGGCATCAATATTTTCTGTAAGAGCAGACTAGTCAGGAGAAGCTAGGTTTTGCTGCAGTAATAACCCCAAATCTTGGAGGCTTAAAACCACAAATGCTTTGCTCCTTTCATATGCTGCATGAAAATAATACTTTCTTAGGGCTGGCCCATGGCTCACTTGGGAGAGTGTGGTGCTGACAACACCAAGGCCATGGGTTTGGATCCCATATAGGGATGGCCAGTTAGCTCACTTGGGAGAGCATAGTGCTGACAACA